>NC_054483.1:96937030-96939530 GCF_017639515.1 Carcharodon carcharias
GGGTGAACTGTGTGTGTGTGTATTTCGGGGTGAACTGTGTGTGTGTGTTTGTGTATATCTGGGTGAACCATGCGTGTGTCTATGTCTGGGTGAACTGTGTGTGCCTGTATGTCTGCGTGAACTGAGTGTGTGTGTATGCCTGGGTGAACTGTGTGTGCCTGTGTTTGTGTGTGTGTGTTTATGTCTGGGTGAACTGTTTGTGTGTATGTCTGGGTGAAATGTGTCTGTGTTTGTGTATGTCTGGGTGAACTGTGAGTGTGTGTATGTCTGGGTGAAGTATGTGTGTGTGTATATCTAGGTGAACTGTGTGTGCGTGTATGTGTGTGAATTGTTTGTGTGTGTGTATATCTCGGTGAACTGTGTGCACGTGTATGTCTGGGTGAACTGTGTGTGCATGTGAATGTCTGGGAGAACTGAGTTTGCGTGTGTATGTCTGGGTAAACTACGTGTGTGTTTGTGTGTTTGTGTCTGGGTGAACTATGTCTGTGTGCGTGTGTATGCCTGGGTGAACCTTGTGTGTGTTTGTGTTTGTCTGGGTGAACTGTGTGTGTGTTTGCGTATGTCTGGATGAACTGTGTGTGCGTGTACGTCTGTGTGAACTGTGTGTGTGTGTATATCTCAGGGAACCATGTGCAGTCTATGTCTGGGTGAACTGTGTGTGCATGTGTATTCTGGGTGAACTGTGTTTGCGTGTGTTTGTCTGTGTAACCTACATGTGTGTTTCTGTGTTTGTGTCTGGGTGAACTATGTGTGCGTGTGTATGCCTGGGTGAACTTTGTGTGAGTGCGTGTGTATGTCTGGGTGAACTGGGGGCGTGCGTGTGTATGTCTGGGTAAACTGTGTGTGTTTGTGTGTGTGTCTGGGTGAACTGCATGATTGCGTGTGTATGCCTGGGTGAACTGTGTGGGTGTGTGTGTGTGTCTGGGTGAATTGTGTTTGTATATGTCTGGCGGAACTGTGTGTTTGTGTGTGTGTATGTCTGCATGAACTGTGTGTGTGTTTGTGTATGTATGGTTGAAATGTGAGTGTGTGTATGTCCGGGTGTAATGCATGTGTGTGTGTGTATGTCTGGGTGAACTGTGTGTATGTGTATGTCTGGATGAACCGTGTGTGTGTGAGTATGTCTGGGTGACATGTGTGTGTGTGCATGGGTATGTCTGGGTGAAATGTGTGTGGGCATTTGTATATCTGGTTGAACTGTGAGTGTTTGTTTTATCTGTGTGTGTGTGTGTGTGTGTGTGTTTGGGTGAACTGCGAGTGTGCATTTGTATGTCTGAGTGAACTGTGTGCGTGTGTGTGTGTATATTTGGCTGAACTGCATGTGTATGTCTGGGTAAACTACGTGTGTATGTCTGGGTCACCTGTGTGGGTGTGTGTGTATGTCTGGGTTAACTGTGTGTAAGTATGTCCGGGTTACATCTGTGTGTGTGTGTGTGTGTGTGTGTGTGTGTGTGTGTGTGTGTGGGTATGTCTAAGTGAACTGTGAGTTTAAGTCTGCATGAACTGTGTGTGTGTATGTATGTCGGGGTGAACTGTGTGTGAGTATGTCTGGTTGAACTGTGTATGTGTGTGTATGTCGGGGTGAACCGCATGTGTGTATGTCTGGTTTAACTGTGTGTGTGTGTATGTCGGGGTGAACTGTGTGTGTGTTTGTGTATATCTGGGTGAACCGTGAGTGTGTCTATGTCTGAGTGAATTGTGTGTGTCTGTATGTCTGTGTGAACTGAGTGTGTGTGTATGCCTGGGTGAACTGTGTGTTCGTGTGTTTGTGTGTGTGTGTGTGTGTGTGTGTATGTCTGGGCGAACTGCTTGTGTGTACGTCTGGGTGAAATGTGTCTGTGTTTGTGTATGTCTGGGTGAACTGTGAGTGTGAGTACGTCTGGGTGAACTGTGTGTGTGTATGTCTGGGTGAACTGTGTGGGCATGTATGTATGTCCGAACTGTGTGTTTGTGTATATCTTGGTGAACTGTGTGCACGTGTATGTCTAGGTGAACTGTGTGTGCATGTGCATGTCTGGGTGAACTGTGTTTGCGTGTGTATGTCTGGGTAAACCACATGTGTGTGTTTGTGTGTTTGTGTCAGGGTGAACTATGTGTGTGTGCGTGTGTATGCCTGGGAGAGCTTTGTGTGTGTGCATGTGTATGTCTGGGTGAACTGTGTGCATGTGTGTGTATTTCTGGGTAAACTGTGTGTGCGTGTATGTCTGCGTAAACTGCATGTGTGTGAGTGTATGCCTGGGTGAACTGTGTGTATGTGTGAGTGCATGTGTGTCTGGGTGAATTGGGTTTGTGTATGTCTGGCTGAACTGTGTGTGTGTGTGTGTGTGTGTGTGTATGTCTGCATGAACTGTGTGTGTGTTTGTGTATGTATGGGTGAACTGTGAGTGTGTGTATGTCTGTGTGTAATGCATGTGTGTGTGTGTTAGTCTGGGTGTACTGAGTCTGTGTGTATGTCTGGGTGAACTGTGTGTGTGTGTATGTCTGGATGAACCATGTGTGT
>NC_054483.1:96947030-96952030 GCF_017639515.1 Carcharodon carcharias
GTATGTCTGCATGAACTGTGTGTGCGTGTATGTGTGGGTGAGCTGTGTGTGTGTGTATGTCTGGGTGAACTGTGTGTGTAAGTCTGAGTGAATGCTGTGTGTGTGTGTTTCTTTATGTCTGGGTGATCTGCGTGTGTGCGTGTGTATGTCTGGGTGAACTGTGTGTGTGTTTGTATCTGTGTGTGTGTGCGTCTGGGAGAACTGTGTGTTTATGTCTGTGTGAACTGTGTGTGTATGTCTGGGTGAACTGTTTTTGTGTTTGTGTATGTCTGGGTGAACTGTGAGTGTGTGTATGTGTGAACTGCGTGTGTGTGTATGTCTGGGTGAACTGCACGTGCATGTGTATGTCTGGGAGAACTGCATGTGTAAGTCTGGGTGAACTGCATGTGTGTGTGTGTATGTCCGGGTGAACTGTTTGTGTGTGTGTTGACTGCGTGATATGCGAGTGTGTGTATGTCTGGGAGAACTGTGTGTGTTTGTATGTCTGGGTGTACTATGTGTGTATGTGTGTATGTCTGGGTGATACACGTGTGTGTGTATGTCTGGGTGATCTGCGTGTGTTTATATGTCTGGGTGAACTGCGTGTATGTGTATATCTGGGTGAACTGAGCATGTGCGTATGTCTCAGTGAACGGTGCGTGTGTGTGTATGTGTGTGTGTGTGTGTGTTTCTGCGTGATCTGCGTGTGGCCTGGTGTATGTCTGGGTGAACTGTGTGTGTTTATGTCTGGGTGAACTGTTTGTGTGTATATGTCAGGGTGAACTGTGTGTGTGTTTGTGTATATCTGGGTGATCCATGAGTGTGTCTACGTCTGGGTGAACTGTGTGTGTCTGTATGTCTCCATGAACTGAGTGTGTGTGTATGCCTGGGTGAACTGTGTGTGTGTGTGTTTGTGTGTGTGTATGTCTGGGTGAACTGTGTATGTGTGTATGTCTGGGTGAACTGGGTGTGCATGTATGTCTGTGTGAACTTTTTGTGCGTGTGTATGTCTGGGTAAACTACACGTGTGTTTGTGTCTTGGTGAACTATGTCTGTGTGAGTGTGTATGCCTGGGTGAACTTTGTGTGTGCATGTGTATGTCTTGGTGAACTGTGTGCGTGCGTGTGTATGTCTGGGTAAACTGTGTGAGTGTGTGTGTTTCTGGGTGAACTGAATGTGTGTGTATGTCCGGGTGTAATGCATTTGTGTCTGTGTGTTTGTCTGGGTGAAATGTTTGTGTGTGTGTATGACCGCATGATCTGTGTGTGTGTGTGTGTATGTCTGGGAGAACTGAGTGTGTGTGTATGTCTGGGTGACCTGTGTGTGTGTGTGTATGTCTCAGTGATCCGCATGTGTGTGTAAGTCTGGGTGATCTGTGTGTGTTTCTATGTCTGAGTGAACTGCGTGTATGTGGATGTCTGGGTGAACTGAGTGTGTGTGTATGTCTGGGTGAACTGTGTGTATGTGTATGTCTGGATGGAACCGTGTGTGTGTGTGTGACTATGTCTGGGTGACATGTGTGTGTGTGCTTGTGTATGTCTGGGTGAAATTTGTGTGCTCTTTGGTATATCTGGGTGAACTGTGAATGTGTGTTGTGTGTGTGTGTGTGTGTGTGTGTGTGTGTGTGTGTGCGTGGCTGGGTGAACTGCGCATGTGTGTTTGTATGTCTGAGTGTACTGTGTGTGTGTGTGTGTGTGTGTGTGTTTATGTCTGGGTGAACTGTGTGTCTGTGTGTGTGTATGTCTGGCTGAACTGCGTGTGTATGTCTGGGTAAACTGTGTGTGTATGTCTGGGTGACCTGTGTGTGTGCGTGTCTGTGTGTGTGTGTGTGTGTGTATGTCTGGGTGAACTGTGTGTAAGTATGTCCGGGTGACCTGTGTGTGTGTGTGTGTGTGTGTGTGTATGTCTGGGTGAACTGTGTGTAAGTATGTCCGGGTGACCTGTGTGTGTGTGTGTGTGTGTGTGTGTGTGTGTGTGTGTGTGTGTGTGTGTGTGTGTTTGTGTGTGTGTGTGTTTGTGCGTATGTCTGAGTGAACTGTGTGCTTCTGTCTGGTTGAAATGTGTGTGTGTATGTCTGGTTGAACTGACTGTGAGTGTATGTCGGTGTGAACTGTGTGTGTGTGTGTATGTCTGCATGAACGGTGTGTGTGTTTGTGTATGTATGGGTGAACTGTGTGTGTGTGTATGTCCGTGTGTAATGCACGTGAGTGTGTGTTTGTCTGGGTGTACTGAGTCTGTGTGTATGTCTGGGTGAACTGTGTGTGTGTGTATGTCTGGATGAACCGTGTGTGTGTGAGTATGTCTGTGTGACATGTGTGTGTGTGCATGGGTAAGTCTGGGTGAAACTTGTGTGTCCGTTTGTATATCTGGGTGAACTGTGAGTGTTTGTTTTGTCTGTTTGTGTGTGTGTGTGTGTGTCTGGGTGAACTGTGAGTGTGCATTTGTATGTCTGGGTGAACTATGTGTCTGTGTGTATGACTGGCTGAACTGCGTGTGTATGGCTGGGTAAAGGACGTGTGTAAGTCTGGGTGACCTGTGTGGGTGTGTGTGTGTGTGTGTCTATGTCTGGATGAACTGTGTGTAAGTATGTCCGGGTTACCTCACTGTGTGTGTGTGTGTGTGTGTGTGTGTGTGTGTGAGCATGTGTCTGTGTGTCTGTGTGAACTGCATGTGTGTGTATGTATGTCTGGGTGAACTGTCCCTTTGTGTGTGTGTGTGTGTGTATGTGTGTGTGTGTGTGTGTGTATGTCTGAGTGAACTGTGTGTTTATGTCTGCGTGAACTGTGTGTGCGTATGTCTGGTTGAACTGTGTGTGTGTGTTGTCGGGCTGAACTGTGTGTGTGTACGTCTGGTTGAACTGTGTGTGTGTGTATGTCAGGGTGAACTGTGTGTGTGTTTATGTATATCTGGGTGAACCGTGATTGTGTCTATGTCTGGGAGAATTGTGTGTGTCGGTATGTCTGCGTGAACTGAGTGTGTGTGTATGCCTGGGTGAACTGTGTGTGCGTGTGTTTGTGTGTGTGTGTGTGTGTGTGTGTGTATGCGTGTATGTCTGGGTGAACTGTTTGTGTGTACGTCTGGGTGAAATGTGTCTGTGTTTGTGCATGTCTGGGTGAATTGTGAGTGTGTGTATGTTTGGGTGATCTGTGTGTGTGTGTATGTCTGGGGGAATTGTGTGTGCGTGTATGTCTGTGTGAACTGTGTGTTTGTGTATATCTCTGTGAACTGTGTGCACGTGTACGTCTAGGTGAACTGTGGGTGCATATGTAGGTCTGGATGAACTGTGTTTGCGTGTGTATGTCTGGGTAAACTACATGTGTGTTTGTGTCTTGGTGAACTATGTCTGTGTGAGTGTGTATGCCTGGGTGAACTTTGTGTGTGTGCATGTGTATGTCTTGGTGAACTGTGTGCGTGCGTGTGTATGTCTGGGTAAACTGTGTGAGTGTGTGTGTTTCTGGGTGAACTGAATGTGTGTGTATGTCCGGGTGTAATGCATTTGTGTCTGTGTGTTTGTCTGGGTGAACTGTTTGTGTGTGTGTATGACTGCATGATCTCTGTGTGTGTGTGTATGTCTGGGTGAACTGTGTGTGTGTGTGTATGTCTCGGTGATCTGCATGTGCGTGTAAGTCTGGGTGATCTGTGTGTGTTTCTATGTCTGAGTGAACTGCGTTTATATGGATCTCTGGGTGAACTGAGTGTGTGTGTATGTCTGGGTGAACTGTGTGTGTGTGTATGTCTGGATGAACCGTGTGTGTGTGTGAGTATGTCTGGGTGACATGTGTGTGTGTGCTTGTGTATGTCTGGGTGAAATATGTGTGCGCTTTTGTATATCTGGGTGAACTGTGAGTGTGTGTTGTGTGTGTGTGTGTGTGTGTGTGTGTGTGTGTGTGTGCATGTCTGGGTGAACTGCGAGTGTGTGTTTGTATGTCTGAGTGTACTCTGTGTGTGTGTGTGTGTGTGTGTGTGTGTGTTTATGTCTGGGTGAACTGTGTGTCTGTGTGTGTGTATGTCTGGCTGAACTGCTTGTGTATGTCTGGGTGAACTGTGTGTAAGTATGTCCGGGTGACCTGTGTGTGTGTGTGTGTGTGTGTGTGTGTGTGTGTGTGTGTATATATATGTCTGAGTGATCTGTGTGCTTATGTCTGTGTGAATTGTGTGTGTGTATGTCTGGGTGAACTGTCTGTGTGTGTATGTCGGTGTGAGCTGTGTGTGTGTTTGTGTATATCTGGGTGAATCATGCGTGGGTCTATGTCTGGGTAAACTGTGTGTGTCTGTATGTCTGTGTGAACTTAGTGTGTGTGTACGTCTGGGTGAACTGTGTGTGCGTGTTTATGTCTGGGTGAACTGAGTGTGTGCTTGTCTTTGTCTTGTGAAATGTGTGCGTGTATGTCTGGTTGGACTGTGTGTATGTGGGTGTGTGTTTGTGTCTTGGTGAATTGGGATTGTGCATGTCTGGCAAAACTGTGTGTGTGTGTGTGTGTGTGTATGTCTGCATGAACTGTGTGTGTGTTTGTGTATGTATGGGTGAACTGTGAGTGTGTGTATGTCCGGGTGTAATGCATGTGTGTGTGTGTTTGTCTGGGTGAACTGAGTCTGTGTGTATGTCTGGGTGAACTCTGTGTATGTGTATGTCTGGATGAACCGTGTCTGTTTGAGTATGTTTGGGTGACATGTGTGTGTGTGCATGGGTATGTCTGGGTGAAATGTGTGTGTCCATTTGTATATCTGGGTGAACTGTGAGTGTTTGTTTTGTCTGTGTGTGTGTGTGTGTGTGTGTGTGTGTGTGTGTGTGTCTGGGTGAACTGCGAGTGTGCGTTTGTATGTCTGGGTGAACTATGTGTATGTGTGTGTATGTCTGGCTGAACTGCGTGTGTATGTCTGGGTAAATGACGTGTGTATGTCTGGGTGACCTGTGTGGGTGTGTGTGTGTGTGTGTGTGTGTATGTCTGGGTGAACTGTGTGTAAGTATGTCCGGGTTACCTCTGTGTGTGTGTGTGTGTGTGTGTGTGTGTGTGTGTGTG
>NC_054483.1:96954530-96999530 GCF_017639515.1 Carcharodon carcharias
GAGTGTGTCTATATCTGGGTGAACTGTGTGTGTCTGTACGTCTGCGTGAACTAAGTGTGTGTGTATGCCTGGGTGAACTGTGTGTGCGTGTGTTTGTATGTGTGCGTGTGTGTCTGTGTGTGTATCTCTGGGTGAACTGTTTGTGTGTATGTCTGGGTGAAATGTGTCTGTGTTTGTGTTTGTCTCGGTGAAATGTGAATGTGTGTATGTCTGGGTGAACTGTGTGTGTGTGTATGTCTGTGTGAACTGTGTGTGTGTGTATGTCTGGGTAAACTGTGTGTGCGTGTATATCTCGGTGAACTGTGTGCACTTATATGTCTGGGTGAACTGTGTGTGCATGTGTATGTCTGGGTGAACTGTGTTAGCGTATGTATGTCAGGGTAAACTACGTGTGTGTTTGTGTGTTTGTGTCTGGCTTAACTACGTCTGTGTGTGTGTGTATGCCTGGGTGAACTTTGTGTGTGTGCATGTGTATGTCTGGGTGAACTGTGTGTGTGTGTGTGTGTGTGTATGTCTGGGTAAACTGTGTGTGTGTGTGTGTGTGTGTGTGTTTCTGGGTGAACTGCATGTGTGCGTGTGTATGACTGAGTGAGCTGTGTGTGTCTGGGTGTGTATGTGTGTCTGGGTGAATTGTGTTTGTGTATGTCTGGCAGAACTGTGTGTGTGTATGTATGTCTGCATGAACTGTGTGTGTGTTTGTGTATGTATGGGTGAACTGTGGGTGTGTTTATGTCCAGGTGTAATGCATGTGTGTGTGTGTGTTTGTCTGGGTGAACTGTTTGTGTGTGATTATGACTGCGTGATCTGTGTGTGTGTGTATGTCTGGGAGAACTCTGTGTGTGTGTATGTCTGGGTGAATTGTGTTTGTGTGTGTATGTATCAGTGATCTGCATGTGCGTGTAAGTCTGGGTGATCTGCGTGTGTTTCTATGTCTGGGTGAACTGCGTGTATGTGGAAATCTGTGTGAACTGAGTGTGTGTATATCTGGGTGAACGGTGTGTGTGTGTATGTCTGGATTAACCGTGTGTGTGTGAGTATGCGTGGGTGACGTGTGTGTGTGCATGTGTATGTCTGAGTGAAATGTGTTTGTGCGTTTGTATATCTGGGTGAACTGTGAGTGTGTGTTGTGTCTGTGTGTGTTTGTGCGTGTGTGTGTGTGTGTGTGTGTGTGTGTGTGTGTCTGGGTGAACTCCAAGTGTGCGTTTGTATGTCTGAGTGTACTGTGTGTGTATGTGTGTGCGTGTGTGTATGTCTGGGTGAAATGTGTGTCTGTGGGTGTGTTTGTCTGGCTGAACTGCGTGTGTATGTCTGGGTAAACTGCGTGTGTATGTCTGGGTGAGTTGTGTTTGTGTGTATGGCGGGGAGAACCGTGTGTGTGTTTGTGTATATCTGGGTGAACCATGAGTGGGTCTATGTCTGGGTGAACTGTGTGCGTCTGTATGTCTGTGTGAACTTAGTTTGTGTGTATGTCTGGGTGAACTGTGTGTGCGTGTTTATGTCTGGGTGAACTGAGTGTGTGCTTGTCTATGTCTTTGTGAAATGTGTGTGTGTATGTCTGGTTGGACTGTGTGTGTTTGTATGTCTTGGTGAAATGTCTGTGTTTTTGTGTATGTCTGGGTGAACAGTGAGTTTGTGTATGTCTGGGTGAACTGTGTGTGCATGTATGTCTGTGTGAAATGTGTGTGCATGTATGTCTGCATGAACTGTGTGTGCGTGTATGTGTGGGTGAGCTGTGTGTGTGTGTATGTCTGGGTGAACTGTGTGTGTAAGTCTGAGTGAATGCTGTGTGTGTGTGTTTCTTTATGTCTGGGTGATCTGCGTGTGTGCGTGTGTATGTCTGGGTGAACTGTGTGTGTGTTTGTATCTGTGTGTGTGTGCGTCTGGGAGAACTGTGTGTTTATGTCTGTGTGAACTGTGTGTGTATGTCTGGGTGAACTGTTTTTGTGTTTGTGTATGTCTGGGTGAACTGTGAGTGTGTGTATGTGTGAACTGCGTGTGTGTGTATGTCTGGGTGAACTGCACGTGCATGTGTATGTCTGGGAGAACTGCATGTGTAAGTCTGGGTGAACTGCATGTGTGTGTGTGTATGTCCGGGTGAACTGTTTGTGTGTGTGTTGACTGCGTGATATGCGAGTGTGTGTATGTCTGGGAGAACTGTGTGTGTTTGTATGTCTGGGTGTACTATGTGTGTATGTGTGTATGTCTGGGTGATACACGTGTGTGTGTATGTCTGGGTGATCTGCGTGTGTTTATATGTCTGGGTGAACTGCGTGTATGTGTATATCTGGGTGAACTGAGCATGTGCGTATGTCTCAGTGAACGGTGCGTGTGTGTGTATGTGTGTGTGTGTGTGTGTTTCTGCGTGATCTGCGTGTGGCCTGGTGTATGTCTGGGTGAACTGTGTGTGTTTATGTCTGGGTGAACTGTTTGTGTGTATATGTCAGGGTGAACTGTGTGTGTGTTTGTGTATATCTGGGTGATCCATGAGTGTGTCTACGTCTGGGTGAACTGTGTGTGTCTGTATGTCTCCATGAACTGAGTGTGTGTGTATGCCTGGGTGAACTGTGTGTGTGTGTGTTTGTGTGTGTGTATGTCTGGGTGAACTGTGTATGTGTGTATGTCTGGGTGAACTGGGTGTGCATGTATGTCTGTGTGAACTTTTTGTGCGTGTGTATGTCTGGGTAAACTACACGTGTGTTTGTGTCTTGGTGAACTATGTCTGTGTGAGTGTGTATGCCTGGGTGAACTTTGTGTGTGCATGTGTATGTCTTGGTGAACTGTGTGCGTGCGTGTGTATGTCTGGGTAAACTGTGTGAGTGTGTGTGTTTCTGGGTGAACTGAATGTGTGTGTATGTCCGGGTGTAATGCATTTGTGTCTGTGTGTTTGTCTGGGTGAAATGTTTGTGTGTGTGTATGACCGCATGATCTGTGTGTGTGTGTGTGTATGTCTGGGAGAACTGAGTGTGTGTGTATGTCTGGGTGACCTGTGTGTGTGTGTGTATGTCTCAGTGATCCGCATGTGTGTGTAAGTCTGGGTGATCTGTGTGTGTTTCTATGTCTGAGTGAACTGCGTGTATGTGGATGTCTGGGTGAACTGAGTGTGTGTGTATGTCTGGGTGAACTGTGTGTATGTGTATGTCTGGATGGAACCGTGTGTGTGTGTGTGACTATGTCTGGGTGACATGTGTGTGTGTGCTTGTGTATGTCTGGGTGAAATTTGTGTGCTCTTTGGTATATCTGGGTGAACTGTGAATGTGTGTTGTGTGTGTGTGTGTGTGTGTGTGTGTGTGTGCGTGGCTGGGTGAACTGCGCATGTGTGTTTGTATGTCTGAGTGTACTGTGTGTGTGTGTGTGTGTGTGTGTGTTTATGTCTGGGTGAACTGTGTGTCTGTGTGTGTGTATGTCTGGCTGAACTGCGTGTGTATGTCTGGGTAAACTGTGTGTGTATGTCTGGGTGACCTGTGTGTGTGCGTGTCTGTGTGTGTGTGTGTGTGTGTATGTCTGGGTGAACTGTGTGTAAGTATGTCCGGGTGACCTGTGTGTGTGTGTGTGTGTGTGTGTGTGTATGTCTGGGTGAACTGTGTGTAAGTATGTCCGGGTGACCTGTGTGTGTGTGTGTGTGTGTGTGTGTGTGTGTGTGTGTGTGTGTGTGTGTGTGTGTGTGTGTGTTTGTGTGTGTGTGTGTTTGTGCGTATGTCTGAGTGAACTGTGTGCTTCTGTCTGGTTGAAATGTGTGTGTGTATGTCTGGTTGAACTGACTGTGAGTGTATGTCGGTGTGAACTGTGTGTGTGTGTGTATGTCTGCATGAACGGTGTGTGTGTTTGTGTATGTATGGGTGAACTGTGTGTGTGTGTATGTCCGTGTGTAATGCACGTGAGTGTGTGTTTGTCTGGGTGTACTGAGTCTGTGTGTATGTCTGGGTGAACTGTGTGTGTGTGTATGTCTGGATGAACCGTGTGTGTGTGAGTATGTCTGGGTGACATGTGTGTGTGTGCATGGGTAAGTCTGGGTGAAACTTGTGTGTCCGTTTGTATATCTGGGTGAACTGTGAGTGTTTGTTTTGTCTGTTTGTGTGTGTGTGTGTGTGTCTGGGTGAACTGTGAGTGTGCATTTGTATGTCTGGGTGAACTATGTGTCTGTGTGTATGACTGGCTGAACTGCGTGTGTATGGCTGGGTAAAGGACGTGTGTAAGTCTGGGTGACCTGTGTGGGTGTGTGTGTGTGTGTGTCTATGTCTGGATGAACTGTGTGTAAGTATGTCCGGGTTACCTCACTGTGTGTGTGTGTGTGTGTGTGTGTGTGTGTGTGAGCATGTGTCTGTGTGTCTGTGTGAACTGCATGTGTGTGTATGTATGTCTGGGTGAACTGTCCCTTTGTGTGTGTGTGTGTGTGTATGTGTGTGTGTGTGTGTGTGTATGTCTGAGTGAACTGTGTGTTTATGTCTGCGTGAACTGTGTGTGCGTATGTCTGGTTGAACTGTGTGTGTGTGTTGTCGGGCTGAACTGTGTGTGTGTACGTCTGGTTGAACTGTGTGTGTGTGTATGTCAGGGTGAACTGTGTGTGTGTTTATGTATATCTGGGTGAACCGTGATTGTGTCTATGTCTGGGAGAATTGTGTGTGTCGGTATGTCTGCGTGAACTGAGTGTGTGTGTATGCCTGGGTGAACTGTGTGTGCGTGTGTTTGTGTGTGTGTGTGTGTGTGTGTGTGTATGCGTGTATGTCTGGGTGAACTGTTTGTGTGTACGTCTGGGTGAAATGTGTCTGTGTTTGTGCATGTCTGGGTGAATTGTGAGTGTGTGTATGTTTGGGTGATCTGTGTGTGTGTGTATGTCTGGGGGAATTGTGTGTGCGTGTATGTCTGTGTGAACTGTGTGTTTGTGTATATCTCTGTGAACTGTGTGCACGTGTACGTCTAGGTGAACTGTGGGTGCATATGTAGGTCTGGATGAACTGTGTTTGCGTGTGTATGTCTGGGTAAACTACATGTGTGTTTGTGTCTTGGTGAACTATGTCTGTGTGAGTGTGTATGCCTGGGTGAACTTTGTGTGTGTGCATGTGTATGTCTTGGTGAACTGTGTGCGTGCGTGTGTATGTCTGGGTAAACTGTGTGAGTGTGTGTGTTTCTGGGTGAACTGAGTGTGTGTGTATGTCCGGGTGTAATGCATTTGTGTCTGTGTGTTTGTCTGGGTGAACTGTTTGTGTGTGTGTATGACTGCATGATCTCTGTGTGTGTGTGTATGTCTGGGTGAACTGTGTGTGTGTGTGTATGTCTCGGTGATCTGCATGTGCGTGTAAGTCTGGGTGATCTGTGTGTGTTTCTATGTCTGAGTGAACTGCGTTTATATGGATCTCTGGGTGAACTGAGTGTGTGTGTATGTCTGGGTGAACTGTGTGTGTGTGTATGTCTGGATGAACCGTGTGTGTGTGTGAGTATGTCTGGGTGACATGTGTGTGTGTGCTTGTGTATGTCTGGGTGAAATATGTGTGCGCTTTTGTATATCTGGGTGAACTGTGAGTGTGTGTTGTGTGTGTGTGTGTGTGTGTGTGTGTGTGTGCATGTCTGGGTGAACTGCGAGTGTGTGTTTGTATGTCTGAGTGTACTCTGTGTGTGTGTGTGTGTGTGTGTGTGTGTGTTTATGTCTGGGTGAACTGTGTGTCTGTGTGTGTGTATGTCTGGCTGAACTGCTTGTGTATGTCTGGGTGAACTGTGTGTAAGTATGTCCGGGTGACCTGTGTGTGTGTGTGTGTGTGTGTGTGTGTGTGTGTGTGTATATATATGTCTGAGTGATCTGTGTGCTTATGTCTGTGTGAATTGTGTGTGTGTATGTCTGGGTGAACTGTCTGTGTGTGTATGTCGGTGTGAGCTGTGTGTGTGTTTGTGTATATCTGGGTGAATCATGCGTGGGTCTATGTCTGGGTAAACTGTGTGTGTCTGTATGTCTGTGTGAACTTAGTGTGTGTGTACGTCTGGGTGAACTGTGTGTGCGTGTTTATGTCTGGGTGAACTGAGTGTGTGCTTGTCTTTGTCTTGTGAAATGTGTGCGTGTATGTTTGGTTGGACTGTGTGTATGTGGGTGTGTGTTTGTGTCTTGGTGAATTGGGATTGTGCATGTCTGGCAAAACTGTGTGTGTGTGTGTGTGTGTGTGTATGTCTGCATGAACTGTGTGTGTGTTTGTGTATGTATGGGTGAACTGTGAGTGTGTGTATGTCCGGGTGTAATGCATGTGTGTGTGTGTTTGTCTGGGTGAACTGAGTCTGTGTGTATGTCTGGGTGAACTCTGTGTATGTGTATGTCTGGATGAACCGTGTCTGTTTGAGTATGTTTGGGTGACATGTGTGTGTGTGCATGGGTATGTCTGGGTGAAATGTGTGTGTCCATTTGTATATCTGGGTGAACTGTGAGTGTTTGTTTTGTCTGTGTGTGTGTGTGTGTGTGTGTGTGTGTGTGTGTGTGTGTCTGGGTGAACTGCGAGTGTGCGTTTGTATGTCTGGGTGAACTATGTGTATGTGTGTGTATGTCTGGCTGAACTGCGTGTGTATGTCTGGGTAAATGACGTGTGTATGTCTGGGTGACCTGTGTGGGTGTGTGTGTGTGTGTGTGTGTGTATGTCTGGGTGAACTGTGTGTAAGTATGTCCGGGTTACCTCTGTGTGTGTGTGTGTGTGTGTGTGTGTGTGTGTGTGTGTGTGTGTGTGAGCATGTGTGTGCGTGTCCGTGTGAACTGCGTGTGTGCGTATGTATGTCTGGGTGAACTGTCTCTGTGCGTGTGTGTGTGTGTGTGTGTGTGTGTGTGTGTGTGTTTGGGTATGTCTGAGTGAACTGTGTGTTTATGTATGCATGAACTTTGTGTGTGTATGTCTGGTTGAACTCTGTGTGTGTGTATGTCGGGGTGAACTGTGTGTGTGTACGTCTGGTTGAACTGTGTGTGTGTGTGTATGTCGGGGTGAACTGTGTGTGTGTTTGTGTATATCTGGGTGAACCGTGATTGTGTCTATGTCTGGGAGAATTGTGTGTGTTGGTATGTCTGCGTGAACTGAGTGTGTGTGTATGCCTGGGTGAACTGTGATTGCGTGTGTTTGTGTGTGTGTGTGTGTGTGTGTGTGTATGTCTGGGTGAACTGTTTGTGTGTACGTCTGGGTGAAATGTGTCTGTGTTTGTGTATGTCTGGGTGAATTGTGAGTGTGTGTATGTCTGGGTGAACTGTGTGTGTGTATGTCTGGGGGAATTGTGTGTGCGTGTATGTCTGTGTGAACTGTGTGTTTGTGTATATCTCTGTGAACTGTTTGCACGTGTATGTCTAGGTGAACTGTGTGTGCATGTGCATGTCTGGGTGAACTGTGTTTGCGTGTGTATGTCTGGGTAAACCGCGTGTGTGTTTGTGTGTTTGTGTCTGGGTGAACTATGTGTATGTGCGTGTGTATGCCTGGGTGAACTTTGTGTGCGTGCGTGTGTATGTCTGGGTGAACTGTGTGCATGCATGTGTTTGTCTGGGTAAACTGTGTGAGTGTGTGTGTGTGTGTCTGCGTAAACTGCATGTGTGTGAGTGTATGCCTGGGTGAACTGTGTGTATGTGGGTGTGTGTGTGTGTCTGGGTGAATTGGGTTTGTGTATGTCTGGCAGAACTGTGTGTGTGTGTGTATGTCTGCATGAACTGTGTGTGTGTTTGTGTATGTATGGGTGAACTGTGAGTGTGTGTATGTCCGTGTGTAATGCACGTGTGTGTGTGTTTGTCTAGGTGAACTGAGTCTGTGTGTATGTCTGGGTGAACTGTGTGTGTGTGGGTGTGTGTGTTTGTGTATATCTGGGTGAACCGTAATTATGTCTATGTCTGGGAGAATTGTGTGTGTCGGTATGTCTGCATGAACTGAGTGTGTGTGTATGCCTGGGTGATCTGTGTGTGCGTGTGTTTGTGTGTGTGTGTGTGTGTGTGTGTGTGTGTGTGTATGTCCTGGTGAACTGTTTGTGTGTACGTCTGGGTGAAATGTGTCTGTGTTTGTGTATGTCTGGGTGAAATGTGTCTGTGTTTGTGTATGTCTGGGTGAATTGTGAGTGTGTGTATGTCTGGGTGAACTGTGTGTGTGTGTATGTCTGGATGAACCGTGTCTGGGTGAGTATGTCTGGGTGACATGTGTGTGTGTGCATGGGTATGTCTGGGTGAAATGTGTGTTTCCGTTTGTATATCTGGGTGAACTGTGAGTGTTTGTTTTGTCTGTGTGTGTGTGTGTGTGTGTGTGTCTGGGTGAACTGCGAGTGTGCGTTTGTATGTCTGGGTAAACTATGTGTCTGTGTGTGTATGACTGGCTGAACTGCGTGTGTATGTCTGGGTAAACGACGTGTGTATGTCTGGGTGACCTGTGTGGGTGTTTGTGTGTGTGTGTGTATGTCTGGGTGAACTGTGTGTAAGTATGTCCGGGTTACCTCTGTGTGTGGGTGTGTGTGTGTGTGAGCATGTGTGTGTGTCCGTGTGAACTGCGTGTGTGCGTATGTATGTCTGGGTGAACTGTCTCTTTGTGTGTGTGTGTGTGTGTGTGTGTGTGTGTGTGGGTATGTCTGAGTGAACTGTGTGTTTATGTCTTGGTGAACTGTGTGTGTGTATGTCTGGGTGATCTGTGTGTGTGTGTATTTTAGGGTGAACTGTGTGTGTGTGTTTGTGTATATCTGGGTGAACCATGCGTGTGTCTATGTCTGGGTGAACTGTGTGTGTCTGTATGTCTGCGTGAACTGAGTGTGTGTGTATGCCTGGGTGAACTGTGTGTGCCTGTGTTTGTGTGTTTGTGTTTATGTCTGGGTGAACTGTTTGTGTGTATGTCTGGGTGAAATGTGTCTGTGTTTGTGTATGTCTGGGTGAAGTATGTGTGTGTGTATATCTAGGTGAACTGTGTGTGCGTGTATGTCTGTGTGAATTGTTTGTGTGTGTATATCTCAGTGAACTGTGTGCACGTGTTTGTCTGGGTGAACTGTGTGTGCATGTGAATGTCTGGGAGAACAGAGTTTGCGTGTGTATGTCTGGGTAAACTACATGTGTGTTTGTGTGCTTGTGTCTGGGTGAACTATGTCTGTGTGCGTGTGTATGCCTGGGTGAAACTTGTGTGTGTT
Source organism: Carcharodon carcharias (assembly GCF_017639515.1). NCBI lineage: Eukaryota > Metazoa > Chordata > Chondrichthyes > Lamniformes > Lamnidae > Carcharodon > Carcharodon carcharias. The sequence continues at coordinate 96,963,630 of NC_054483.1, forward strand.
TGCGTTTGTCTGGGTGAACTGTGTGTGTGTTTGCGTATGTCTGGATGAACTGTGTGTGCGTGTATGTCTGTGTGAACTGTGTGTGTGTGTATATCTCAGGGAACCATGTGCACGTCTATGTCTGGGTGAACTGTGTGTGCATGTGTATTCTGGGTGAACTGTGTTTGCGTGTGTTTGTCTGTGTAACCTACATGTGTGTTTGTGTGTTTGTGTCTGGGTGAACTATGTGTATGTGCGTGTGTATGCCTGGGTGAACTTTGGGTGCGTGCGTGTGTATGTCTGGGTGAACTGTGTGCATGCATGTGTTTGTCTGGGTAAACTGTGTGAGTGTGTGTGTGTGTGTCTGCGTAAACTGCATGTGTGCATGTGTATGCCTGGGTGAATTGTGTGTATGTGGGTGTGTGTGTGTGTCTGGGTGAATTGGGTTTGTGTATGTCTGGCAGAACTGTGTTTGTGTGTGTATGTCTGCATGAACTGTGTGTGTGTTTGTGTATGTATGGGTGAACTGTGAGTGTGTGTATGTCTGTGTGTAATGCACGTGTGTGTGTGTTTGTCTGGGTGAACTGAGTCTGTGTGTATGTCTGGGTGAACCGTGTGTGTGTGGGTGTGTGTGTTTGTGTATATCTGGGTGAACCGTAATTGTGTCTATGTCTGGGAGAATTGTGTGTGTCGGTATGTCTGCATGAACTGAGTGTGTGTGTATGCCTGGGTGATCTGTGTGTGCGTGTGTTTGTGTGTGTGTGTGTGTGTGTGTGTATGTCCTGGTGAACTGTTTGTGTGTACGTCTGGGTGAAATGTGTCTGTGTTTGTGTATGTCTGGGCGAAATGTGTCTGTGTTTGTGTATGTCTGGGTGAATTGTGAGTGTGTGTATGTCTGGGTGAACTGTGTGTGTGTGTATGTCTGGATGAACCGTGTGTGTGTGAGTATGTCTGGGTGACATGTGTGTGTGTGCATGGGGATGTCTGGGTGAAATGTGTGTGTCTAGTTTGTATATCTGGTTGAATTGTGAGTGTTTGTTTTGTGTGTGTGTGTATGTGTGTGTGTGTGTGTGTGTCTGGGTGAACTGCGAGTGTGTGTTTGTATGTCTAGGTGAACTATGTGTATGTGTGTGTATGTCTGGCTGAACTGCATGTGTATGTCTGGGTAAACGAAGTGTGTATGTCTGGGGGACCTGTGTGGGTGTGTGTGTGTGTGTATGTCTGGGTGAACTGTGTGTAAGTATGTCCGGGTTACCTCTGTGCGTGTGTGTGTGTGTGTGAGCATGTGTGTGTGTGTGTCCGTGTGATCTGCGTGTGTGCGTATGTATGTCTGGGTGAACTGTCTCTTTGTGTGTGTGTGTGTGTGTGTGTGTGTGTGGGTATGTCTGAGTGATCTGTGTGTTTATGTCTGCGTGAACTGTGTGTGTGTATGTCTGGTTGAACTGTGTGTGTGTGTATGTCGGGGTGAACTGTGTGTGTGTACGTCTGGTTGAACTGTGTGTGTGTGTATGTCAGGGTGAACTGTGTGTGTGTTTGTGTATATCTGGGTGAACCGTGATAGTGTCTATGTCTGGGAGAATTGTGTGTGTCGGTATATCTGCGTGAACTGAGTGTGTGTGTATGCCTGGGTGAACTGTGTGTGCGCGTGTTTGTGTGTGTGTGTGTATATATGTCTGGGTGAACTGTTTGTGTGCACATCTGGGTGAAATGTGTCTATGTTTGTGTATGCCTGGGTGAATTGTGAGTGTGTGTATGTCTGGGTGAACTGTGTGTGTGTGTATGTCTGGGGGAATTGTGTGTGCGTTTATGTCTGAGTGAACTGTGTGTTTGTGTATATCTCTGTGAACTGTGTGCACGTGTAAGTCTAGGTGAACTGTGTGTGCACTTGCATGTCTGGGTGAACTGTGTTTGCGTGTGTATGTCTGGGTAAACCATGTTTGTGTTTGTGTGTTTGTGTCTGGGTGAACTATGTGTTTGTGCGTGTGTATATCTGAGTGAACTGTGTGCATGCGTGTTTGTGTGTGTGTGTGTGTGTGTGTGTGTGTGTGTGTGTGTGTGTGTGGGTATGTCTGAGTGACTTGTGTGTTTATGTCTGAGTGAACTGTATGTGTATGTCTGGGTGAACTGTGTATGTGTGTATGGCGGGGTGAACCGTGTGTGTGTTTGTGTATATCTGGGTGAACCATGAGTGTGTCTATGTCTGGGTGAACTGTGTGTGTCTGTATGTTTGCGTGAACTGATTGTGTGTGTATGCCTGGGTGAACTGTGTGTGCGTGTGTTTGTGCGTGTGTGTGTGTGTATGTCTGGGTGAACTGTTTATGTGTATGTCTGGGTGAAATGTGTCTCTGTTTGTGTATTTCTGGGTGAAATGTGAGTGTGTGTATGTCTAGGTGGAATGTGTGTGTGTATGTCTGGGTGAACTGTGTGTGCGTGTATGTCTGTGCGAACTGTGTGTGCGTGTATATCTCAGTGAACTGTTTGCACGTTTATGTCTGGGTGAACTGTGTTTGCGTGTGTATGTCTGGGTAAACTACGTCTGTGTTTGTGTGTTTGTGTCTGGGTGAACTATGTGTGCATGTGTATACCTGGGTGAACTTTGTGTGTGTGCGTGTGTATGCCTGGGTGAACTGTGTCCGTACGTGTGTATGTCTGGGTAAACTCTGTGTGTGTGTGTGTGTGTGACTGAGTGAGCTGTGTGTGTGCGGGTGTATGTGTGTGTCTGTGTGAATTCTGTTTGTGTTTGTGTATGTATGGGTGAACTGTGAGTGTGTGTATGTCCGGGTGTAATGCATATGTGTGTGTGTGTATGTCTGGATGAACTGTGTGTGTCTGTGTATGTCTCAGTGATCTGCATGTGCGTGTAAGTCTGGGTGATCTGCGTGTGTTTCTATGTCTGCGTGAACTGCGTGTATGTGGATGTCTGGGTGAACTGAGTGTGTGTGTATGTCTGGGTGAACTGTGTGTGTGTGTATGTCTGGATGAACCGTGTGTGTGTGAGTATGTCTGGGTGACATGTGTGTGTGTGCATGGGTATGTCTGGGTGAAATGTGTGTGTGTGTTTGTATATCTGGGTGAACTGTGAGTGTGTGTTGTGTCTGTGAGTGTGTGTGTCTTTGTGTGTGTATGTGTGTGTGTCTGGGTGAACTGCGAGTTTGCGTTTGTATGTCTGATTGTACTGTGTGTGTGTGTGTGTGTATGTCTGGGTGAACTGTGTGTCTGTGTGTGTGTGTATGCCTGGCTGAACTGCATGTGTATGTCTGGGTAAATTGCGTGTGTATGTCTGGGTGACCTATGTTGGTGTGTGTGTGTGTGTGTGTGTGTGTGTGTGTATATATCTGGGTGAACTTTGAGTAAGTATGTCCGGGTTAGCTCTGTGTGTGTGTGTGTGTGTGTGTGTGAGTGCGTGCATGTGTCTGTTTGTCCGTGTGAACTGCATGTGTGCGTATTTATGTCTGGGTGAACTGTGTGTGTGTGTGTGTGTGTGTGTGTGTGTGTGTGGGTATATCTGAGTGAACTGTGTGTTTATGTCTGGGTGAACTATGTGTGTGTACGTCTGGTTGAACTGTGTGTGTGAGTATGTTGGGGTGAACTGTGTGTGTGTTTGTGTATATCTGGGTGAACCATGAGTGTGTCTATGTCTGGGTGAACTGTGTGTGTCTGTATGTCTGCGTGAACTGAGGGTGTGTGTATGCCTGGGTGAACTGTGTGTGTGTGTGTTTGTGTGTGAGTGTGTGTGTCTGTGTCTGAGTGAACTGTATGTGTATGTCTGGGTGAACTGTGTATGTGTGTATGGCGGGGTGAACCGTGTGTATGTTTGTGTATATCTGGGTGAACCATGAGTGTGTCTATGTCTGGGTGAACTGTGTGTGTCTGTATGTCTGCGTGAACCGAGTGTGTGTGTATGCCTGGGTGAACTGTGTGTGCGTGTATTTGTGCGTGTGTGTGTGTGTGTGTGTGTGTGTGTGTGTGTGTATGTCTGGGTGAACTGTTTATGTGTATGTCTGGGTGAAATGTGTCTCTGTTTGTGTATTTCTGGGTGAAATGTGAGTGTGTGTATGTCTAGGTGGAATGTGTGTGTATGTCCGGGTGAACTGTGTGTGCGTGTATGTCTGTGCGAACTGCGTGTGCATGTATATCTCAGTGAACTGTTTGCACGTTTATGTCTGGGTGAACTGTATGTGCATGTGTATGTCTGGGTGAACTGTGTTTGCGTGTGTATGTCTGGGTAAACTACGTGTGTGTTTGTGTGTTTGTGTCTGGGTGAACTATATCTGTGTGCATGTGTATACCTGGGTGAACTTTGTGTGTGTGCGTGTGTATGCCTGGGGGAACTGTGTGCGTGCGTGTGTATGTCTGGGTAAACTGTGTGTGTGTGTGTGTGTGAGACTGAGTGAGCTGTGTGTGTGCGGGTGTATGTTTGTGTCTGTGTGAATTCTGTTTGTGTGTGTCTGGCAGAACTGTGTGTGTGTGTATGTCTGCATGAACTGTGTGTGTGTTTGTGTATGTATGGGTGAACTGTGAGTGTGTGTATGTCCGGGTGTAATGCATGTGTGTGAGCGTATGTCTGGATGAACTGTGTGTGTCTGTGTATGTCTCAGTGATCTGCATGTGCGTGTAAGTCTGGGTGATCTGCGTGTGTTTCTATGTCTGCGTGAACTGCGTGTATGTGGATGTCTGGGTGAACTGAGTGTGTGTGTATGTCTGGGTGAACTGTGTGTGTGTGTATGTCTGGATGAACCGTGTGTGTGTGAATATGTCTGGGTGACATGTGTGTGTGTGCATGGGTATGTCTGGTTGAAATGTGTGTGTGCGTTTGTATATCTGGGTGAACTGTGAGTGTGTGTTGTGTCTGTGTGTGTGTGTGTGTGTGTGTGTGTGTATGTGTGTGTGTCTGGGTGAACTGCGAGTTTGCGTTTATATGTCTGATTGTACTGTGTGTGTGTGTGTGTGTGTGTGTATGTCTGGATGAACTGTGTGTCTGTGTGTGTGTATGCCTGGCTGCACAGCATGTGTATGTCTGGGTAAATTGCGTGTGTATGTCTGGGTGACCTATGTTGGGGTGTGTGTGTGTGTGTGTGTGTGTGTGTGTGTGTGTGTGTGTGTGTGTGTGTGTGGATGTCTGCGTGAACTGTGTGTGTATTTGTGTATGTATGGGTGAACTGTGAGTGTGTGTATGTCCAGGTGTAATGCATGTGTGTGTGTATGTTTGTCTGGGTGAACTGTTTGTGTGTGTGTATGACTGCATGATCTGAGTGTGTATGTATGTCTGGGAGAACTGTGTGTGTGTGTGTTTGTCCGGGTGAACTGTGTGTGTGCATGTGTATGTCTCAGTGATCTGCATGTGCATGTAAGTCTGGGTGATCTGCGTGTGTTTCTATGTCTGTGTGAACTGCGTGTATGTGAATGTCTGGGTGAACTGAGTGTGTGTGTATATCTGGGTGAACTGTGTGTGTGTGTATGTCTGGATGAACCGTATGTGTGTGAGTATGTCTGGGTGACATGTGTGTGTGTGCATGTGTATATCTGGGTGAAATGTGGGTGTGCGTTTGTATATCTGGGTGAACTGTGAGTGTGTGTATGTCCGGGTGTAATGCATGTGTGTGTGTGTTTGTCTGGGTGAACGGAGTCTGTGTGTATGTCTGGGTGAACTATGTGTGTGTGTATGTCTGGATGAACCGTGTGTGTGTGAGTATGTCTGGGTGACATGTGTGTGTGTGCATGGGGATGTCTGGATGAAATGTGTGTGTCTGTTTGTATATCTGGTTGAATTGTGATTGTTTGTTTTGTCTGTGTGTGTATGTGTGTGTGTGTGTGTGTGTCTGGGTGAACTGTGTGTGTGTGTGTATGTCTGGGTGAACTGTGTGTAAGTATGTCCGGGTTACCTCTGTGTGTGTGTGTGTGTGTGTGTGTGTGTGTGTGTGTGAGCATGTGTGTGTGTGTCCGTGTGATCTGCGTGTGTGAGTATGTATGTCTGGGTGAACTGTCTCTTTGTGTGTGTGTGTGTGTGTGTGTTTGTGTGTGTGTGGGTATGTCTGAGTGAACTGTGTGTTTATGTCTGCGTGAACTGTGTGTGTGTGTATGGCTGGTTGAACTGTGTGTGTGTATGTCGGGGTGAACTGTGCGTGTATTTGTGTATGTATGGGTGAACTGTGAGTGTGTGTATGTCCAGGTGTAATGCATGTGTGTGTGTATGTTTGTCTGGGTGAACTGTTTGTGTGTGTGTATGACTGCATGATCTAAGTGTGTATGTATGTCTGGGAGAACTCTGTGTGTGTGTATGTCTGGGTGAACTGTGTGTGTGTGTGTACGTCTCAGTGATCTGCATGTGCGTGTAAGTCTGGGTGATCTGCGTGTGTTTCTATGTCTGTGTGAACTGCGTGTATGTGAATGTCTGGGTGAACTGAGTGTGTGTGTATATCTGGGTGAACTGTGTGTGTGTGTATGTCTGGATGAACCGTATGTGTGTGAGTATGTCTGGGTGACATGTGTCTGTGTGCATGTGTATATCTGGGTGAAATGTGTGTGTGCGTTTGTATATCTGGGTGAACTGTGAGCGTGTGTTGTGTCTGTGTGTGTGTGTGTGTGCATGTCTGGGAGAACTGTGAACTGTGTGTGTTTGTATGTCTAAGTGTACTCTGTGTGTGTGTGTGTGTGTGTTTGTGTATGTCTGGGTGAACTGTGTGTCTGTGTGAGTGTATGTCTGGCTGAACTGCGTTTGTATGTCTGGGTAAACTGCGTGTGTATGTCTGGGTGACTTGTGTGGGTGTGTGTGTGTGTGTATGTCTGGGTGAACTGTGTGTAAGTATGTCCGGGTTACCTCTGTGCGTGTGTGTGTGTGTGAGCATGTGTGTGTATGTGTCCGTGTGATCTGCGTGTGTGCGTATGTATGTCTGGGTGAACTGTCTCTTTGTGTGTGTGTGTGTGTGTGTGTGTGTGTGTGTGTGTGTGTGTGTGTGTGTGTGTGGGTATGTCTGAGTGACTTGTGTGTTTATGTCTGAGTGAACTGTATGTGTATGTCTGGGTGAACTGTGTATGTGTGTATGGCGGGGTGAACCGTGTGTGTGTTTGTGTATATCTGGGTGAACCATGAGTGTGTCTATGTCTGGGTGAACTGTGTGTGTCTGTATGTTTGCGTGAACTGATTGTGTGTGTATGCCTGGGTGAACTGTGTGTGCGTGTGTTTGTGCGTGTGTGTGTATGTCTGGGTGAACTGTTTATGTGTATGTCTGGGTGAAATGTGTCTCTGTTTGTGTATTTCTGGGTGAAATGTGAGTGTGTGTATGTCTAGGTGGAATGTGTGTGTGTATGTCTGGGTGAACTGTGTGTGCGTGTATGTCTGTGCGAACTGTGTGTGCGTGTATATCTCAGTGAACTGTTTGCACGTTTATGTCTGGGTGAACTGAGTGTGCGTGTGTATGTCTGGGTGAACTGTGTTTGCGTGTGTATGTCTGGGTAAACTACGTCTGTGTTTGTGTGTTTGTGTCTGGGTGAACTATGTGTGCATGTGTATACCTGGGTGAACTTTGTGTGTGTGCGTGTGTATGCCTGGGTGAACTGTGTCCGTGCGTGTGTATGTCTGGGTAAACTCTGTGTGTGTGTGTGTGTGTGACTGAGTGAGCTGTGTGTGTGCGGGTGTATGTGTGTGTCTGTGTGAATTCTGTTTGTGTTTGTGTATGTATGGGTGAACTGTGAGTGTGTGTATGTCCGGGTGTAATGCATGTGTGTGTGTGTGTATGTCTGGATGAACTGTGTGTGTCTGTGTATGTCTCAGTGATCTGCATGTGCGTGTAAGTCTGGGTGATCTGCGTGTGTTTCTATGTCTGCGTGAACTGCGTGTATGTGGATGTCTGGGTGAACTGAGTGTGTGTGTATGTCTGGGTGAACTGTGTGTGTGTGTATGTCTGGATGAACCGTGTGTGTGTGAGTATGTCTGGGTGACATGTGTGTGTGTGCATGGGTATGTCTGGGTGAAATGTGTGTGTGTGTTTGTATATCTGGGTGAACTGTGAGTGTGTGTTGTGTCTGTGAGTGTGTGTGTCTTTGTGTGTGTATGTGTGTGTGTCTGGGTGAACTGCGAGTTTGCGTTTGTATGTCTGATTGTACTGTGTGTGTGTGTGTGTGTATGTCTGGGTGAACTGTGTGTCTGTGTGTGTGTGTATGCCTGGCTGAACTGCATGTGTATGTCTGGGTAAATTGCGTGTGTATGTCTGGGTGACCTATGTTGGTGTGTGTGTGTGTGTGTGTGTGTGTGTGTGTGTGTATATATCTGGGTGAACTTTGAGTAAGTATGTCCGGGTTAGCTCTGTGTGTGTGTGTGTGTGTGTGTGTGAGTGCGTGCATGTGTCTGTTTGTCCGTGTGAACTGCATGTGTGCGTATTTATGTCTGGGTGAACTGTGTGTGTGTGTGTGTGTGTGTGTGTGTGTGTGTGTGTGGGTATATCTGAGTGAACTGTGTGTTTATGTCTGGGTGAACTATGTGTGTGTACGTCTGGTTGAACTGTGTGTGTGAGTATGTTGGGGTGAACTGTGTGTGTGTTTGTGTATATCTGGGTGAACCATGAGTGTGTCTATGTCTGGGTGAACTGTGTGTGTCTGTATGTCTGCGTGAACTGAGGGTGTGTGTATGCCTGGGTGAACTGTGTGTGTGTGTGTTTGTGTGTGAGTGTGTGTGTCTGTGTCTGAGTGAACTGTATGTGTATGTCTGGGTGAACTGTGTATGTGTGTATGGTGGGGTGAACCGTGTGTATGTTTGTGTATATCTGGGTGAACCATGAGTGTGTCTATGTCTGGGTGAACTGTGTGTGTCTGTATGTCTGCGTGAACCGAGTGTGTGTGTATGCCTGGGTGAACTGTGTGTGCGTGTATTTGTGCGTGTGTGTGTGTGTGTGTGTGTGTGTGTGTGTGTATGTCTGGGTGAAATGTGTCTCTGTTTGTGTATTTCTGGGTGAAATGTGAGTGTGTGTATGTCTAGGTGGAATGTGTGTGTATGTCTGGGTGAACTGTGTGTGCGTGTATGTCTGTGCGAACTGCGTGTGCATGTATATCTCAGTGAACTGTTTGCACGTTTATGTCTGGGTGAACTGTATGTGCATGTGTATGTCTGGGTGAACTGTGTTTGCGTGTGTATGTCTGGGTAAACTACGTGTGTGTTTGTGTGTTTGTGTCTGGGTGAACTATATCTGTGTGCATGTGTATACCTGGGTGAACTTTGTGTGTGTGCGTGTGTATGCCTGGGGGAACTGTGTGCGTGCGTGTGTATGTCTGGGTAAACTGTGTGTGTGTGTGTGTGTGAGACTGAGTGAGCTGTGTGTGTGCGGGTGTATGTTTGTGTCTGTGTGAATTCTGTTTGTGTGTGTCTGGCAGAACTGTGTGTGTGTGTATGTCTGCATGAACTGTGTGTGTGTTTGTGTATGTATGGGTGAACTGTGAGTGTGTGTATGTCCGGGTGTAATGCATGTGTGTGAGCGTATGTCTGGATGAACTGTGTGTGTCTGTGTATGTCTCAGTGATCTGCATGTGCGTGTAAGTCTGGGTGATCTGCGTGTGTTTCTATGTCTGCGTGAACTGCGTGTATGTGGATGTCTGGGTGAACTGAGTGTGTGTGTATGTCTGGGTGAACTGTGTGTGTGTGTATGTCTGGATGAACCGTGTGTGTGTGAGTATGTCTGGGTGACATGTGTGTGTGTGCATGGGTATGTCTGGTTGAAATGTGTGTGTGCGTTTGTATATCTGGGTGAACTGTGAGTGTGTGTTGTGTCTGTGTGTGTGTGTGTGTGTGTGTGTGTGTGTGTGTATGTGTGTGTGTCTGGGTGAACTGCGAGTTTGCGTTTATATGTCTGATTGTACTGTGTGTGTGTGTGTGTGTGTGTGTGTGTATGTCTGGATGAACTGTGTGTCTGTGTGTGTGTATGCCTGGCTGCACAGCATGTGTATGTCTGGGTAAATTGCGTGTGTATGTCTGGGTGACCTATGTTGGGGTGTGTGTGTGTGTGTGTGTGTGTGTGTGTGTGTGTGTGTATCTGGGTGAACTTTGAGTAAGTATGTCCGGGTTAGCTCTGTGTGTGTGTGTGTGTGTGTGTGTGTGTGTGAGTGCGTGCATGTGTGTGTTTGTCTGTGTGAACTGCGTGTGTGAGTATTTATGTCTGGGTGAACTGTGTGTGTGTGTGTGCGTGTGTGGGTATGTCTGAGTGAACTGTGTGTTTATGTCTGGGTGAACTGTGTGTGTGTACATCTGGTTGAACTGTGTGTGTGTGTATGTTGGGGTGAACTGTGTGTGTGTTTGTGTATATCTGGGTGAACCGTGAGTGTGTCTATGTCTGGGTGAACTGTGTGTGACTGTGTGTCTGCGTGAACTGAGGGTGTGTGTATGCCTGGGTGAACTGTGTGTGCGTGTGTTTGTGTGTGTGTGTGTGTGTCTGTGTCTCGGTGAACTGCAAGTGTGCGTTTGTATGTCTGAGTGTACTGTGTGTATGTGTGTATGTGGGGGTATGTCTGGGTGAACTGTGTGTCTGTGTGTGTGTATGTCTGGCTGAACTGCGTGTGTATGTCTGGGTAAACTGTGTGTGTATGTCCGGGTGACCTGTGTGTTTGTGTGTGTGTGTGTGTGTGTGTGCGTGTGTGTGTGTGTCCGTGTGAACTGCGTGTGTGTGTCGGTATGTCTGGGTGAACTGTGTCTGTGTGTGTGTGTGTGTGTGTGTGTGGATATGTCTGAGTGAACTGTGTGTTTATGTCTGGGTGAACTGTTTGTGTGTATATGTTGGGGTGAACTGTGTGTGTGTTTGTGTATATCTGGGTGATCCATGAGTGTGTCTATGTCTGGGTGAACTGTGTGTGTCTGCATGTCTGCATGAACTGAGTGTGTGTGTATGCCTGGGTGAACTGTGTGTGCGTGTGTTTGTGTGTTTGTGTGTTTGTGTGTGTGTGTATGTCTGGGTGAACTGTGTGTGTGTATATGTCTGGGTGAACTGTGTGTGGGTGTATATCTCGGTGAACTGTTTGCACGTGTATGTCTGGGTGAACTGTGTGTGCATGTGTAGGTCTGGAAGAACTGTGTTTGCGTGTGTATGTCTGGGTAAACTACGTCTGTGTTTGTGTGTTTGTGTCTGGGTGAACTATGTGTGCATGTGTATACCTGGGTGAACTTTGTGTGTGTGCGTGTGTATGCCTGGGTGAACTGTGTCCGTGCGTGTGTATGTCTGGGTAAACTCTGTGTGTGTGTGTGTGTGTGACTGAGTGAGCTGTGTGTGTGCGGGTGTATGTGTGTGTCTGTGTGAATTCTGTTTGTGTTTGTGTATGTATGGGTGAACTGTGAGTGTGTGTATGTCCGGGTGTAATGCATATGTGTGTGTGTGTATGTCTGGATGAACTGTGTGTGTCTGTGTATGTCTCAGTGATCTGCATGTGCGTGTAAGTCTGGGTGATCTGCGTGTGTTTCTATGTCTGCGTGAACTGCGTGTATGTGGATGTCTGGGTGAACTGAGTGTGTGTGTATGTCTGGGTGAACTGTGTGTGTGTGTATGTCTGGATGAACCGTGTGTGTGTGAGTATGTCTGGGTGACATGTGTGTGTGTGCATGGGTATGTCTGGGTGAAATGTGTGTGTGTGTTTGTATATCTGGGTGAACTGTGAGTGTGTGTTGTGTCTGTGAGTGTGTGTGTCTTTGTGTGTGTATGTGTGTGTGTCTGGGTGAACTGCGAGTTTGCGTTTGTATGTCTGATTGTACTGTGTGTGTGTGTGTGTGTATGTCTGGGTGAACTGTGTGTCTGTGTGTGTGTGTATGCCTGGCTGAACTGCATGTGTATGTCTGGGTAAATTGCGTGTGTATGTCTGGGTGACCTATGTTGGTGTGTGTGTGTGTGTGTGTGTGTGTGTGTGTATATATCTGGGTGAACTTTGAGTAAGTATGTCCGGGTTAGCTCTGTGTGTGTGTGTGTGTGTGTGTGAGTGCGTGCATGTGTCTGTTTGTCCGTGTGAACTGCATGTGTGCGTATTTATGTCTGGGTGAACTGTGTGTGTGTGTGTGTGTGTGTGTGTGTGTGTGTGTGGGTATATCTGAGTGAACTGTGTGTTTATGTCTGGGTGAACTATGTGTGTGTACGTCTGGTTGAACTGTGTGTGTGAGTATGTTGGGGTGAACTGTGTGTGTGTTTGTGTATATCTGGGTGAACCATGAGTGTGTCTATGTCTGGGTGAACTGTGTGTGTCTGTATGTCTGCGTGAACTGAGGGTGTGTGTATGCCTGGGTGAACTGTGTGTGTGTGTGTTTGTGTGTGAGTGTGTGTGTCTGTGTCTGAGTGAACTGTATGTGTATGTCTGGGTGAACTGTGTATGTGTGTATGGCGGGGTGAACCGTGTGTATGTTTGTGTATATCTGGGTGAACCATGAGTGTGTCTATGTCTGGGTGAACTGTGTGTGTCTGTATGTCTGCGTGAACCGAGTGTGTGTGTATGCCTGGGTGAACTGTGTGTGCGTGTATTTGTGCGTGTGTGTGTGTGTGTGTGTGTGTGTGTGTGTGTGTGTGTATGTCTGGGTGAACTGTTTATGTGTATGTCTGGGTGAAGTGTGTCTCTGTTTGTGTATTTCTGGGTGAAATGTGAGTGTGTGTATGTCTAGGTGGAATGTGTGTGTATGTCCGGGTGAACTGTGTGTGCGTGTATGTCTGTGCGAACTGCGTGTGCATGTATATCTCAGTGAACTGTTTGCACGTTTATGTCTGGGTGAACTGTATGTGCATGTGTATGTCTGGGTGAACTGTGTTTGCGTGTGTATGTCTGGGTAAACTACGTGTGTGTTTGTGTGTTTGTGTCTGGGTGAACTATATCTGTGTGCATGTGTATACCTGGGTGAACTTTGTGTGTGTGCGTGTGTATGCCTGGGGGAACTGTGTGCGTGCGTGTGTATGTCTGGGTAAACTGTGTGTGTGTGTGTGTGTGAGACTGAGTGAGCTGTGTGTGTGCGGGTGTATGTTTGTGTCTGTGTGAATTCTGTTTGTGTGTGTCTGGCAGAACTGTGTGTGTGTGTATGTCTGCATGAACTGTGTGTGTGTTTGTGTATGTATGGGTGAACTGTGAGTGTGTGTATGTCCGGGTGTAATGCATGTGTGTGAGCGTATGTCTGGATGAACTGTGTGTGTCTGTGTATGTCTCAGTGATCTGCATGTGCGTGTAAGTCTGGGTGATCTGCGTGTGTTTCTATGTCTGCGTGAACTGCGTGTATGTGGATGTCTGGGTGAACTGAGTGTGTGTGTATGTCTGGGTGAACTGTGTGTGTGTGTATGTCTGGATGAACCGTGTGTGTGTGAGTATGTCTGGGTGACATGTGTGTGTGTGCATGGGTATGTCTGGTTGAAATGTGTGTGTGCGTTTGTATATCTGGGTGAACTGTGAGTGTGTGTTGTGTCTGTGTGTGTGTGTGTGTGTGTGTGTGTGTGTATGTGTGTGTGTCTGGGTGAACTGCGAGTTTGCGTTTATATGTCTGATTGTACTGTGTGTGTGTGTGTGTGTGTGTGTATGTCTGGATGAACTGTGTGTCTGTGTGTGTGTATGCCTGGCTGCACAGCATGTGTATGTCTGGGTAAATTGCGTGTGTATGTCTGGGTGACCTATGTTGGGGTGTGTGTGTGTGTGTGTGTGTGTGTGTGTGTGTGTGTGTGTGTGTGTGTGTTTGTGTGTGGATGTCTGCGTGAACTGTGTGTGTATTTGTGTATGTATGGGTGAACTGTGAGTGTGTGTATGTCCAGGTGTAATGCATGTGTGTGTGTATGTTTGTCTGGGTGAACTGTTTGTGTGTGTGTATGACTGCATGATCTGAGTGTGTATGTATGTCTGGGAGAACTGTGTGTGTGTGTGTTTGTCCGGGTGAACTGTGTGTGTGCATGTGTATGTCTCAGTGATCTGCATGTGCATGTAAGTCTGGGTGATCTGCGTGTGTTTCTATGTCTGTGTGAACTGCGTGTATGTGAATGTCTGGGTGAACTGAGTGTGTGTGTATATCTGGGTGAACTGTGTGTGTGTGTATGTCTGGATGAACCGTATGTGTGTGAGTATGTCTGGGTGACATGTGTGTGTGTGCATGTGTATATCTGGGTGAAATGTGGGTGTGCGTTTGTATATCTGGGTGAACTGTGAGTGTGTGTATGTCCGGGTGTAATGCATGTGTGTGTGTGTTTGTCTGGGTGAACGGAGTCTGTGTGTATGTCTGGGTGAACTATGTGTGTGTGTATGTCTGGATGAACCGTGTGTGTGTGAGTATGTCTGGGTGACATGTGTGTGTGTGCATGGGGATGTCTGGATGAAATGTGTGTGTCTGTTTGTATATCTGGTTGAATTGTGATTGTTTGTTTTGTCTGTGTGTGTATGTGTGTGTGTGTGTGCGTGTGTGTCTGGGTGAACTGTGTGTGTGTGTGTATGTCTGGGTGAACTGTGTGTAAGTATGTCCGGGTTACCTCTGTGTGTGTGTGTGTGTGTGTGTGTGTGTGTGTGTGTGTGAGCATGTGTGTGTGTGTCCGTGTGATCTGCGTGTGTGAGTATGTATGTCTGGGTGAACTGTCTCTTTGTGTGTGTGTGTGTGTGTGTGTTTGTGTGTGTGTGGGTATGTCTGAGTGAACTGTGTGTTTATGTCTGCGTGAACTGTGTGTGTGTGTATGGCTGGTTGAACTGTGTGTGTGTATGTCGGGGTGAACTGTGCGTGTATTTGTGTATGTATGGGTGAACTGTGAGTGTGTGTATGTCCAGGTGTAATGCATGTGTGTGTGTATGTTTGTCTGGGTGAACTGTTTGTGTGTGTGTATGACTGCATGATCTAAGTGTGTATGTATGTCTGGGAGAACTCTGTGTGTGTGTATGTCTGGGTGAACTGTGTGTGTGTGTGTACGTCTCAGTGATCTGCATGTGCGTGTAAGTCTGGGTGATCTGCGTGTGTTTCTATGTCTGTGTGAACTGCGTGTATGTGAATGTCTGGGTGAACTGAGTGTGTGTGTATATCTGGGTGAACTGTGTGTGTGTGTATGTCTGGATGAACCGTATGTGTGTGAGTATGTCTGGGTGACATGTGTCTGTGTGCATGTGTATATCTGGGTGAAATGTGTGTGTGCGTTTGTATATCTGGGTGAACTGTGAGCGTGTGTTGTGTCTGTGTGTGTGTGTGTGTGCATGTCTGGGAGAACTGTGAACTGTGTGTGTTTGTATGTCTAAGTGTACTCTGTGTGTGTGTGTGTGTGTGTTTGTGTATGTCTGGGTGAACTGTGTGTCTGTGTGAGTGTATGTCTGGCTGAACTGCGTTTGTATGTCTGGGTAAACTGCGTGTGTATGTCTGGGTGACTTGTGTGGGTGTGTGTGTGTGTGTATGTCTGGGTGAACTGTGTGTAAGTATGTCCGGGTTACCTCTGTGCGTGTGTGTGTGTGTGAGCATGTGTGTGTATGTGTCCGTGTGATCTGCGTGTGTGCGTATGTATGTCTGGGTGAACTGTCTCTTTGTGTGTGTGTGTGTGTGTGTGTGTGTGTGTGTGTGTGTGTGTGTGTGTGTGTGTGTGGGTATGTCTGAGTGACTTGTGTGTTTATGTCTGAGTGAACTGTATGTGTATGTCTGGGTGAACTGTGTATGTGTGTATGGCGGGGTGAACCGTGTGTGTGTTTGTGTATATCTGGGTGAACCATGAGTGTGTCTATGTCTGGGTGAACTGTGTGTGTCTGTATGTTTGCGTGAACTGATTGTGTGTGTATGCCTGGGTGAACTGTGTGTGCGTGTGTTTGTGCGTGTGTGTGTATGTCTGGGTGAACTGTTTATGTGTATGTCTGGGTGAAATGTGTCTCTGTTTGTGTATTTCTGGGTGAAATGTGAGTGTGTGTATGTCTAGGTGGAATGTGTGTGTGTATGTCTGGGTGAACTGTGTGTGCGTGTATGTCTGTGCGAACTGTGTGTGCGTGTATATCTCAGTGAACTGTTTGCACGTTTATGTCTGGGTGAACTGAGTGTGCGTGTGTATGTCTGGGTGAACTGTGTTTGCGTGTGTATGTCTGGGTAAACTACGTCTGTGTTTGTGTGTTTGTGTCTGGGTGAACTATGTGTGCATGTGTATACCTGGGTGAACTTTGTGTGTGTGCGTGTGTATGCCTGGGTGAACTGTGTCCGTGCGTGTGTATGTCTGGGTAAACTCTGTGTGTGTGTGTGTGTGTGACTGAGTGAGCTGTGTGTGTGCGGGTGTATGTGTGTGTCTGTGTGAATTCTGTTTGTGTTTGTGTATGTATGGGTGAACTGTGAGTGTGTGTATGTCCGGGTGTAATGCATGTGTGTGTGTGTGTATGTCTGGATGAACTGTGTGTGTCTGTGTATGTCTCAGTGATCTGCATGTGCGTGTAAGTCTGGGTGATCTGCGTGTGTTTCTATGTCTGCGTGAACTGCGTGTATGTGGATGTCTGGGTGAACTGAGTGTGTGTGTATGTCTGGGTGAACTGTGTGTGTGTGTATGTCTGGATGAACCGTGTGTGTGTGAGTATGTCTGGGTGACATGTGTGTGTGTGCATGGGTATGTCTGGGTGAAATGTGTGTGTGTGTTTGTATATCTGGGTGAACTGTGAGTGTGTGTTGTGTCTGTGAGTGTGTGTGTCTTTGTGTGTGTATGTGTGTGTGTCTGGGTGAACTGCGAGTTTGCGTTTGTATGTCTGATTGTACTGTGTGTGTGTGTGTGTGTGTATGTCTGGGTGAACTGTGTGTCTGTGTGTGTGTGTATGCCTGGCTGAACTGCATGTGTATGTCTGGGTAAATTGCGTGTGTATGTCTGGGTGACCTATGTTGGTGTGTGTGTGTGTGTGTGTGTGTGTGTGTGTATATATCTGGGTGAACTTTGAGTAAGTATGTCCGGGTTAGCTCTGTGTGTGTGTGTGTGTGTGTGTGTGAGTGCGTGCATGTGTCTGTTTGTCCGTGTGAACTGCATGTGTGCGTATTTATGTCTGGGTGAACTGTGTGTGTGTGTGTGTGTGTGTGTGTGTGTGGGTATATCTGAGTGAACTGTGTGTTTATGTCTGGGTGAACTATGTGTGTGTACGTCTGGTTGAACTGTGTGTGTGAGTATGTTGGGGTGAACTGTGTGTGTGTTTGTGTATATCTGGGTGAACCATGAGTGTGTCTATGTCTGGGTGAACTGTGTGTGTCTGTATGTCTGCGTGAACTGAGGGTGTGTGTATGCCTGGGTGAACTGTGTGTGTGTGTGTTTGTGTGTGAGTGTGTGTGTCTGTGTCTGAGTGAACTGTATGTGTATGTCTGGGTGAACTGTGTATGTGTGTATGGCGGGGTGAACCGTGTGTATGTTTGTGTATATCTGGGTGAACCATGAGTGTGTCTATGTCTGGGTGAACTGTGTGTGTCTGTATGTCTGCGTGAACCGAGTGTGTGTGTATGCCTGGGTGAACTGTGTGTGCGTGTATTTGTGCGTGTGTGTGTGTGTGTGTGTGTGTGTGTGTGTGTGTATGTCTGGGTGAAATGTGTCTCTGTTTGTGTATTTCTGGGTGAAATGTGAGTGTGTGTATGTCTAGGTGGAATGTGTGTGTATGTCTGGGTGAACTGTGTGTGCGTGTATGTCTGTGCGAACTGCGTGTGCATGTATATCTCAGTGAACTGTTTGCACGTTTATGTCTGGGTGAACTGTATGTGCATGTGTATGTCTGGGTGAACTGTGTTTGCGTGTGTATGTCTGGGTAAACTACGTGTGTGTTTGTGTGTTTGTGTCTGGGTGAACTATATCTGTGTGCATGTGTATACCTGGGTGAACTTTGTGTGTGTGCGTGTGTATGCCTGGGGGAACTGTGTGCGTGCGTGTGTATGTCTGGGTAAACTGTGTGTGTGTGTGTGTGTGAGACTGAGTGAGCTGTGTGTGTGCGGGTGTATGTTTGTGTCTGTGTGAATTCTGTTTGTGTGTGTCTGGCAGAACTGTGTGTGTGTGTATGTCTGCATGAACTGTGTGTGTGTTTGTGTATGTATGGGTGAACTGTGAGTGTGTGTATGTCCGGGTGTAATGCATGTGTGTGAGCGTATGTCTGGATGAACTGTGTGTGTCTGTGTATGTCTCAGTGATCTGCATGTGCGTGTAAGTCTGGGTGATCTGCGTGTGTTTCTATGTCTGCGTGAACTGCGTGTATGTGGATGTCTGGGTGAACTGAGTGTGTGTGTATGTCTGGGTGAACTGTGTGTGTGTGTATGTCTGGATGAACCGTGTGTGTGTGAGTATGTCTGGGTGACATGTGTGTGTGTGCATGGGTATGTCTGGTTGAAATGTGTGTGTGCGTTTGTATATCTGGGTGAACTGTGAGTGTGTGTTGTGTCTGTGTGTGTGTGTGTGTGTGTGTGTGTGTGTGTGTATGTGTGTGTGTCTGGGTGAACTGCGAGTTTGCGTTTATATGTCTGATTGTACTGTGTGTGTGTGTGTGTGTGTGTGTGTGTATGTCTGGATGAACTGTGTGTCTGTGTGTGTGTATGCCTGGCTGCACAGCATGTGTATGTCTGGGTAAATTGCGTGTGTATGTCTGGGTGACCTATGTTGGGGTGTGTGTGTGTGTGTGTGTGTGTGTGTGTGTGTGTGTGTGTGTGTGTATCTGGGTGAACTTTGAGTAAGTATGTCCGGGTTAGCTCTGTGTGTGTGTGTGTGTGTGTGTGTGTGTGTGAGTGCGTGCATGTGTGTGTTTGTCTGTGTGAACATCGTGTGTGAGTATTTATGTCTGGGTGAACTGTGTGTGTGTGTGTGCGTGTGTGGGTATGTCTGAGTGAACTGTGTGTTTATGTCTGGGTGAACTGTGTGTGTGTACATCTGGTTGAACTGTGTGTGTGTGTATGTTGGGGTGAACTGTGTGTGTGTTTGTGTATATCTGGGTGAACCGTGAGTGTGTCTATGTCTGGGTGAACTGTGTGTGACTGTGTGTCTGCGTGAACTGAGGGTGTGTGTATGCCTGGGTGAACTGTGTGTGCGTGTGTTTGTGTGTGTGTGTGTGTGTCTGTGTCTCGGTGAACTGCAAGTGTGCGTTTGTATGTCTGAGTGTACTGTGTGTATGTGTGTATGTGGGGGTATGTCTGGGTGAACTGTGTGTCTGTGTGTGTGTATGTCTGGCTGAACTGCGTGTGTATGTCTGGGTAAACTGTGTGTGTATGTCCGGGTGACCTGTGTGTTTGTGTGTGTGTGTGTGTGTGTGTGCGTGTGTGTGTGTGTCCGTGTGAACTGCGTGTGTGTGTCGGTATGTCTGGGTGAACTGTGTCTGTGTGTGTGTGTGTGTGTGTGTGTGGATATGTCTGAGTGAACTGTGTGTTTATGTCTGGGTGAACTGTTTGTGTGTATATGTTGGGGTGAACTGTGTGTGTGTTTGTGTATATCTGGGTGATCCATGAGTGTGTCTATGTCTGGGTGAACTGTGTGTGTCTGCATGTCTGCATGAACTGAGTGTGTGTGTATGCCTGGGTGAACTGTGTGTGCGTGTGTTTGTGTGTTTGTGTGTTTGTGTGTGTGTGTATGTCTGGGTGAACTGTGTGTGTGTATATGTCTGGGTGAACTGTGTGTGGGTGTATATCTCGGTGAACTGTTTGCACGTGTATGTCTGGGTGAACTGTGTGTGCATGTGTAGGTCTGGAAGAACTGTGTTTGCGTGTGTATGTCTGGGTAAACTACATGTGTGTTTGTGTCTTGGTGAACTATGTCTGTGTGCCTGTGTATGCCTGGGTGAACTTTGTGTGTGTACATGTGTATCTCTTGGTGAACTATGTGCGTGTGTGTGTATGTCTGGGTAAACTGTGTGTGTGTATGTGTTTCTAGGTGAACTGAATGTGTGTGTATGTCTGGGTGTAATGCATTTGTGACTGTGTGTTTGTCTAGGTGAACTGTTTGTGTGTGATTATGACTGCATGATCTCTGTGTGTGTGTAGGTCTGGGAGAACTAAGTGTGTGTGTATGTCTGGGTGAACTGTGTGTGTGTGTGTATGTCTCGGTGATCTGCATGTGCGTGTAAGTCTGGGAGATCTGCGTGTGTTTCTATGTCTGAGTGAACTGCGTGTATGTGGATGTCTGGGTGAACTGAGTGTGTGTGTATGTCTGGGTGAACTGTGTGTGTGTATGTCTGGATGAACCGTGTGTGTGTGTGAGTATGTCTGGGTGACATGTGTGTGTGTGCTTGTGTATGTCTGGGTGAAATATGTGTGCGCTTTTGTATATCTGGGTGAACTGTGAGTGTGTGTTGTGTCTGTGTGTGTGTGTGTGTGTGTGTGTGTGTGTGTGTGTGTGTGTGTGTGTGTGTGTGTCTGGTTGAACTGCGAGTGTGTGTTCGTATATCTGAGTGTACTGTGTGTGTGTGTGTGTGTTTCTGTCTGGGTGAACTGTGTGTCTGTGTGTGTGTATGTCTGGCTGAACTGCGTGTGTATGTCTGGCTAAACTGCATGTGTATGTCTGGGTGACCTGTGTGAGCATGTATGTCTGTGTGAAATGTGTGTGCATGTATGTCTGCGTGAACTGTGTGTGCATGTATGTGTGGGTGAACTGTGTGTGTGTGTATGTCCGGGCGAACTGTGTGTGTGTATGTCTGGGTGAACGCTGTGTGTGTGTGTTTCTTTATGTCTGGGTGATCTGCGTGTGTGCATGTGTATGTCTGGGTGAACTGTGTGTGTGTTTGTATCTGTGTGTGTGCGTCTGGGAGCACCGTGTGTTTATGTCTGTGTGTGTATGTCTGGGTGAACTGTGTTTTTGTTTGTGAATGTCTGGGTGAACTGTGAGTGTGTGTATGTCTGTGTGAACTGCGTGTGTGTGTATGTCTGGGTGAACTGCATGTGCATGTGTATGTCTGGGAGAACTGCGTGTGTAAGTCTGGAAGAACTGCATGTGTGTGTGTATGTCTGGGTGAACTGCATGTGTGTGTGTGTATGTCTGGGTGAACTGTTTGTGTGTGTGTATGACTGTGTGATATGCGAGTGTGTGTATGTCTGGGAGAACTGTGTGTGTTTGTATGTCTGGGTGTACTATGTGTGTATGTGTGTATGTCTGGGTGATCTACGTGTGTGTGTAAGTCTGGGTGATCTGCGTGTGTTTATATGTCTGGGTGAACTGCGTGTATGTGTATATCTGGGTGAACTGAGCATGTGCGTATATCTCAGTGAACTGTGCGTGTGTGTGTATGTCTGGGTGAACTGTGTGTGCATGTGTATATCTGGGTTAACTGTGTGTTTATGTGTGTGTGTCTGGGTGAACAGGGTGTGTGCGTGTGTGTGTGTGTGTGTGTGTGTGTGTGTGTGTTTCTGCGTGATCTGCGTGTGGCCGGGTGTATGTCTGGGTGAACTATGAGTGTTTGTATGTCTGAGTGATCTGTGTGTGTGTGTATTTCCGGGTGAACTGTCTGTGTGTATGTCTGGGTGAACTGTGTGTGTGTGTGTGTGTGTGTGTGTGTGTGTATGTCTGGGTGAACTGTGTTTGTGTTTGTGTATGACTGGGTGAACTGTGAGTGTGTGTATGTCTGGATGAACTGCGTGTGCATGTGTATGTCTGGGTGAACTGCGTGTGTAAGTCTGGGAGAACTGCATGTGTGTGCGTTTATTTGTGTGGTTTCACATTGTGTGTGTGTGTATGTGTCTGGGTGTGGATTCACCGTCTGTGTGTGTGTTTGGGTGTGGGTTCACTCTCTTTTTATGTGTCTGGTTGAGGGTTCACTGTGTCTGTGTATCAAGCTGTGGGTTCACTGTGTTTTTGTGTCTGGCTGCGGCTTCACTGTGTCTGTGTGTTATGCTGTGGCTTCAGTGCGTCTATGTATGGCTGTGGCTTCACTGTGTCTGTGTTTCTGGCTGTGGGTTCACTGTGTCTGAGTGTAGGTTCAACGTGTCTGTGTGTCTGCCTGTGGGTTCACTGTGTCTGAGTGTAGGTCCACTCTGTCTGAGCATGGGTTGAATGTGTGAGTGTGTGTGTCTGGGTGTGCATTTACTGTGTGAGTCTGTGTGTCTGGGTGTGGGTTCACTCAGGGTGTGTGTGTCTGTGTGTGGGTTCACTGTCCTTGTGAGTGTGTCTGAGTGTGGGTTGACTGTCTGTATGTGTGTCTGGCTGTGGTTTCACTGTCTGTGTGTGTGTCTGTGTGTGGGTTCACTGTGTCTGTGTGTCATGCTGTGGCTTCACTGTGTCTGTGTATGGCTGTGGCTTCACTGTGTCTGTGTTTCTGGCTGTGGGTTCACTGTGTCTGAGTGTAGGTTCAATGTGTCTGTGTGTCTGGCTGTGAGTTCACTCTGTCTGGCTGTGGGTTCACTGTGTCTGGGTGTAGGTCCACTCTGTCTGAGCATGGGTTGAATGTGTGAGTGTGTGTGTCTGGGCGTGAGTTTACTGTGTCAGTTTTTGTGTCTGGGCATGCATTTACTGTGTGAGTCTGTGTGTCTGGGTGTGGGTTCACTCAGTGTGTGTGTGTGTCTGTGTGTGGGTTCACTGTCCTTGTGAGTGTGTCTGAGTGTGGGTTGACTGTATGTGTGTCTGGCTGTGGTTTCACTGTCTGTGTGTGTGTCTGTGTGTGGGTTCACTGTGTCTGTTTGTCATGCTGTGGCTTCACTGTGTCTGTGTATAGCTGTGGCTTCACTGTGTCTGTGTTTCTGGCTGTGGTTCACTACGTCTGGCTGTGGGTTCACTGTGTCTGGTTGTAGGTCCACTCTGTCTGGGCGTGGGTTGAATGTGTGAGTGTGTGTGTCTGGGCGTGGGTTTACTGTGTCAGTTTTTGTGTCTGGGCATGCATTTACTGTGTGAGTCTGTGTGTATGGGTGTGGGTTTACTCAGTGTATGTGTGTCTGTGTGTGGGTTCACTGAGTGTGTGTGTGTTTCTTGGTGTGTGTACACTGTGTGTGTGTGTGGGTCTACATTCACTGTGTATGTGTGACTGCGTTTGGATTTGGTCTGTGTGGCTCTCTGGTCGTGGATTAAGTGTGTGTGTGTGCCTGGCTGTGGATTAAGTGTGTGTGCCTGTCTGGCTGTGGATTAAGTGTGTGTGTGTCTCAGTCTGGGTCAACTGTTTGTGTGGGATCACTTTGTGTGTGTGTTTGTGTCTCTGGGTGTTGATTCACTGTGTGTTTATCTGGGTGTGGATTAAGTGTCTGTGTCTGTCTGGGTGTGGATTAAGTGTGTGTGTCTCTCTGGGTGTGGATTAAGAGTGTGTGGCTGTCTGAGTGTGGATTAAGTGTGCGTGGCTGTCTGCATGTGGATTAAGTGTATGTGTCTGTCTGGGTGTGGATTAAGTGTGCATGTGTCTATGTTTGGGTTAACTGTGTGTGTCTGTGTTTGTGTGGGTTCAGTTTGTGTGTGTGGGTTCACTGTGTGTGTGTGTCTGGGTGTGGGTTCACTGTGTGAACATGTGTGTCTGGGTGTGTGTTCACCATGTGAGCGTGTGTGTGTCTGGGTGTGGGTTCAATGTGTGCGTGTCTGGGTGTGGGTTTACTGTGTGTGTATCTGGGTGAGGGTTCACTATGTGTGGGGGTCTGGGTGTGGGTTCAACGTGTGTTTGTGTCTGGGTGTGGGTTCACTGTGTGTGTATCTGGGTGTGGGTTTACTGTGTGTGTATCTGGGTGAGGGTTCACTATGTGTGGGGGTCTGGGTGTGCGTTCAACGTGTGTTTGTCTGGGTATTGGTTCAGTGTCAGTGTGTTTGTCTTTCTGTGTGTTGGCTAACAGTGTGTGTCTGTCTGGGTGTGGATTAAGTGTACGTGGTTGTCTGGTTGTGGATTAAGTATGTGTGGCTGTCTGGGTGTGGATTAAGTGTGTGTGTCTGTCTAGGTGTGGATTAAGTGTGTTTGTGTGTCTGGGTGTGGATTAAGTGTGTGTGTGTGTCTGTTTCGGTGTGGATTATGTGTGTGTGTGGGGGGGGGGTCAACTGTGTGCTTGTGTGTGTGTATTTGTGTGGGTTCACTTTGTGTGTGTTTGGGTGTGAGTTCACTATCTGTTTGTGTATCTGGGTGTGGGTTCACTGTCTGTGTGTGTGTCTGGGTGTGTTTCACTGTCTGTGTGTGTGCCTGGCTTTGGGTTCACTGTGTGTGTGTGTCTAGGTGTGTGTTGACTGTCAGTATGTGTGTGTGTGGCTGTGGGTTCACTGTCTGTGTGTGTGTGTCTGGCTGTGTGTTCACTGTCTCTGTGTGTCTGGCTGTGGCTTCACTTGGTCTGTGTGACTGGCTGTGGGTTCACTCTGTCTGAGTTTGGGTTCACTGTGTCTGAGTGTAGGTTCACATTGTCTGTGTGTCTGGCTATGAGTTCATTGTGTCTGGCCGCGGGTTCACTGTGTGTGGGTTTGGGTTCACTGTGTCTGTGTGTGTGTGTCTGTGTGTCTGGGTGTGGATTAAGTGCGTGTGTCTGTCTGGGTGTGGGTTCACTGTGTGCCTGTTTGGGTGTGGATTAAGTGTGTATGTCTGTCTAGGTATGGATTAAGTGTGTGTGGCTGTCTGGGTGTGGATTAAGTGTGTGTGACTGTCTGGGTGTGGATTAAATGCGTCTGCCTTCCTGGGTGTGGATTAAGTGTGTGTGCCTGTCTGTGTGTGGATTAAGTGCGTGTGTGTCTGGGTCTGGTTCAACTCAGTGTATGTGTTTGTGTGTGTGTTTGTGTGGGTTCACTTTGTGTGTGTGTGTGTCTGGGTGTGGATTCACCGTCTGTGTGTGTATCTGGGTGTGGGTTCACTGTCTTTGTGTGTGTGTGTCTGTGTGTGTTTCACTGTCTGTGTATGTGCCTGGCTTTGGGTTCACTGTCTGTGTGTGTGTGTGTCTAGGTGTGTGTTGACTGTCAGTGTGTGTGTGTCTGGCTGTGGGTTCACTGTCTGTGAGTGTGTGTCTGGCTCCGTGTTCACTGTGTCTGTGTGTCTGGCTGTGGCGTCACTTTGTCTGTGTGTCTGGCTGTGGGTTCACTGTGTCTGGGTTTGGGTTCACTGTGTCTCAGTGTAGGTTCACATTGTCTGTGTGTCTGGCTATGAGTTCATTGTGTCTGGCTGCGGGTTCACTGTGTGTGGGTTTGGGTTCACTGTGTCTGTGTGTGTGTGTCTGTGTGTCTGGGTGTGGATTAAGTGCGTGTGTCTGTCTGGGTGTGGGTTCACTGTGTGCCTGTTTGTGTGTGGATTAAGTGTGTATGTCTGTCTGGGTGTGGATTAAGTGTGTGTGGCTGTCAGGGTGTGGATTAAGTGTGTGTGACTGTCTGCGTGTGGATTAAATGCGTCTGCCTGCCTGGGTGTGGATTAAGTGTGTGTGCCTGTCTGTGTGTGGATTAAGTGTGTGTGTGTCTGGGTCTGGTTCAACTCAGTGTATGTGTTTGTGTGTGTGTTTGTGTGGGTTCACTTTGTGTGTGTGTGTCTGGGTGTGGATTCACCGTCTGTGTGTGTATCTGGGTGTGGGTTCACTGTCTGTGTGTGTGTGTGTCTGTGTGTGTTTCACTGTCTGTATGTGTGCCTGGATTTGGGTTCACTGTCTGTGTGTGTGTCTAGGTGTGTGTTGACTGTCAGTGTGTGTGTGTCTGGCTGTGGGTTCACTGTCTGTATATGTGTGTCTGGCTGTGGTTTCACTTTGTCTGTGTGTCTGGCTGTGGGTTCACTGTGTCTGGGTTTGGGTTCACTGTATGTGTATGTGTGTGTCTGTGTGTCTGGCTGTGGCTTCACTGTGTCTGTGTGCCTGGCTGTGGCTTCACTGTTTCTGTGTTTCTGGCTGTGGGTTCACTGTGTCTGGGTGTGGGTTCACTGTGTCTTGGATTCGTTTCACTGTGTCTGAGTGTAGGTTCACTGTGTCTGTGTGTCTGGCTACGATTTCACTGTGTCTGGCTGTAGGTTCACTCTGTCTGACTGTGGGTTCACTGTGTCTGGGTTTGGGTTCACTGTGTGAGTGTGTGTGTGTGTGTGTGTCTGGTTGTCAGTTCACTATGTGTGTATGTGTCTGGGTCTGGCTTCACTGTGTGTGTGTGTGTGTGTCTCAGTGTGTGTTCACTGTGTGTGTGTGTCTCTGGGCATGGCTTCAACGTGTGTGTGTGTGTGTCTGGGTGTGGGTTCACTGTCTGTGTGTGTGTGTATGTCTGGTTGTGGGTTCACTTTGTGAGTGTGTGTGTCTGTGTGTGGGGTCACCATGTGAGTGTGTGTGTCTGGGTGTGGGTTCACTGTGCGTGTGTGTGTGTGTGTGGTTTCACTTTGTGTGTGTCTGAGTATGGATTCACTGTGTGTGTGTCTGGGTGTGTGTTCAGTGTGTCTTTGTGTCATGCTGTGGCTTCACTGTTCTGTGCCTGGCAGTGGCTTCACTCTGTCTGTGATTCTGGCTGTGGGTTCACTGTGTCTGTGTGTCTGGCTGTGAGTTCACTTTGTCTGACTGTGGGTTCACTGTAACTGGGTGTAGGTCCACCCTGTCTGGGTGTGGGTTGAATGTGTGAGTGTCTGTGGCTGGGCGTGGGTTTACTGTGTGAGTTCGTGTTTCTGGGCATCCGTTCACTGTGTTCGTGTGTGTGTTGGGGTGTGGGTTCAATGTGTGTGTCGGGTTGTGGGTTAAAACTGTGTGTCTGTTTTTGTGGGTTCACTGTGTGTGTGTGTGTGTGTCTAGGTGTGGGTTCACTGTGTGTGTGTTTGTGTCTTGGTGTGCTTTCAATATGTGTGTGACTGGGTATGGGTTCAGTGTCAGTGTGTGTGTCTGTCTGTATGTTGGCTAACTGTGTGTGTGTGGGGGGGGGTTGACTGTGTGTGTGTGTTTGTGTGTGTGTGTCTGGCTCTGGGTTCACTGTGTGTGTGTCTGGGTGTGTGTTCACTGTGTGTGTGTGTGTGTGTGTGTCTGGGTGTGGATTAAGTGTGTGTTGCTGTCTGGGTGTGGATTAAGTGTGTGTTGCTGTCTGGGAGGGGATTAATGTGTGTGCGCGTGTCTGTGTGTGGATTAAGCATGTGTGCCTGTCTGGGTGTGGATTAAGTGTGTGTCTGTCTGGGTCTGGGTCAACTGTTTTTGTGGGTTCACTTTGTGTGTGTGTTTGTCTGGGTGTGGATTAAGTGTGTGTGTCTGTCTGGGTGTGCGTTCACTGTGTGTACCTGTCTGGGTGTGGATTAAGTGTGTGTGTCTGTCTGGGTGTGGATTAAGTGTGTGTGTCTGTCTGGGTGTGGATTAAATGTTTGTGGCTGTCTGGGTGTGGATCAAGTGTGTGAGGCTGTCTGTGTGTGGATTAAGTGTGTGTGGCTGTCTGGGTGTGGATTAAGTGTGTGTGGCTGTCTGGGTGTGGTTTAAGTGTATGTGCCTGTCTGGGTGTGGATTAAGTATGTGTGCCTGCCTGGGTGTGGATTAAGTGTGTGTGCCTGTCTGGGTGCGGATTAATTGTGTGCGTGTCTGGGTCTGGTTCAACTCTGTGTATGTGTGTGTGTCTGTGTGTGTATCTGGCTGTGGATTCACCGTCTGTGTATATGTTTGGGTGTGGGTTCACTGTCTGTGTGTGTGTCTGGGTGTGGGTTCTCTGTTTATGTGTCTGGCTGTGTGTTCACTGTGTCTGTGTATCTGGCTGCGGGTTCACTGTGTCTATGTGTCACGCTGTGGCTTCACTGTGTGTGTGTCTGGCTGTGGCTTCACTGTGTCTGTTTTTATGGCTTTGGGTTCACTATGTCTGAGTGTAGGTTCACTGTGTCTGTGTGTCTGGCTGTGAGTTCACTGTGTCTTGCGATGGGTTCCTTGTGTCTGGGTGTAGCTCCACTCTGTCTGAACGTGGGTTGAATGTGTGAGTGCGTGTGTCTGGGTGTGGGTTCACTGTGTGTGTCTGTCTGGATGTGGATTATGTGTGTGTGTCTGTCTGTGTGTGGATTAAGTGTGTGTGTCTGTCTGGGTGTGGATTAAACGTGTGTGGCACTCTGGGTGTAGATTAAATGTGTATGTGTCCGTCTTGGTATGGATTAAATGTGTGTGTGTGGGTCAACTGTGTGCTTTTGTGTGTGTTTGTGTTTGTGTGGGTTCACTTTGTGTGTGTGTGTGGGTGTGGCTTCACTGTCTGTTTTCCTATTTGGGTGTGGGTTCACTGTCTGTCTGTGTGTCTGGGTTTGTTTCACTGTCTATGTGTGTGCCTGGCTGTGCGTTTGCTGACTATGTGTGTGTCTGGCTGTGGGTTCACTGTCTGTCTGTGTGTAACTGGCTGTGGGTTCACTGTCTGTGTGTGTGTGTCTGGGTGTGGGTATACTGTCAGTGTCTGTGTGTCTGTCTGTGGTTTCACTGTGTGTGCCTGGCTGTGGCTTCACTGTTTCTGTGTTTCTGGCTGTGGGTTCAGTGTGTCTGGGTGTGTGTTCACTGTGTCTGGGTTTCGTTTCACTGTGTCTGAGTGTAAGTTCACTGTGTCTGTGTGTCTGGCCATGATTTCACTGTGTCTGGCTGTAGGTTCACTGTGTCTGGCTGTGGGTTCACTTTGTCTGGGTGAGAGTTCACTTTGTGGGTGTGTGTCTAGGTGTGGCTTCACTGTGTGTGTGTGTGTGTCTGGGTGAGAGTTCACTGTGTGGGTGTGTGTCTGGGTATGGGTTCAATGTGTGTGTGTGTGTCTGGTTGTGGGTCACTATGTGTTTGTGTGTGTGTTTCTAGGTGTGGCTTCACTGTGTGAGTGTGTGTGTCTGGGTGTGGGATCACCATGTGAGCGTGCTTGTGTCAGGGTGTGGGTTCACTGTGTGTGTGTGTGTGTGAGAGTGTGTGTGTGGTTTCACTGAGTGTGTGTCTGAGTATGGGTTCACTGTGACTGTGTCTGGGTGTGTGTTCAGTGTGTCTGTGTGTCACACTGTGGCTTCACTGTGTCTGTACCTGGCAGTGGCTTCACTGTGTCTGTGATTCTGGCTGTGGGTTCACTGTGTCTGAGTGTAGGTTCAGTGTGTCTGTGTGTCTGGCTGTGGGTTCACTGTGTCTGTGTGTCTGGCTGTGGTTTCACTGTGTCTGTGTGCCTGGCTGTGGCTTCACTGTTTCTGTGTTTCTGGCTGTGGGTTCACTGTGTCTGGGTGTGTGTTCACTGTGTCTGGGATTCGTTTCACTGTGTCTGAGTGTAAGTTCATTGTGTCTGTGTGTCTGGCCATGATTTCACTGTGTCTGGCTGTAGGTTCACTGTGTCTGGCTGTGCGTTCACTTTGTCTGGATTTGGGTTCACTGTGTCTGTGTGTATGTGAGTGTGTCTGGGTTTCGGTTCACTGTGTGTGTATGTGTCTAGGTGTGGCTTCACTGTGTGTGTGTGTGTGTCTAGGTGAGAGTTCACTGTGTGGGTGTGTTTCTGGGTATGGGTTCAATGTGTGTGTGTGTGTCTGGGTGTGGGTTCACTATGTGTTTGTGTGTGTGTTTCTAGGTGTGGCTTCACTGTGTGAGTGTGTGTGTCTGGGTGTGGGATCACCATTTGAGCGTGTTTGTGTCAGGGTGTGGGTTCACTGTGGGTGTGTGTGTGTGTGTGAGTGTGTGTGTGGTTTCACTGAGTGTGTGTCTGAGTATGGGTTCACAGTGACTGTGTCTGAGTGTGTGTTCAGTGTGTCTGTGTGTCACGCTGTGGCTTCACTGTGTCTGTACCTGGCAGTGGCTTCACTGTGTCTGTGATTCTGGCTGTGGTATCACTGTGTCTGAGTGTAGGTTCACTGTGTCTGTGTGTCTGGCTGTGGGTTCACTGTATTTGGGTGTAGGTGCACCCTGTCAGAGCGTGGGTTGAATGTGTTAGTGTGTGTGTCTGGGCATGCATTCACTGTGTTCGTGCATGTATTGGGGTGTGGGCTCACTGTGTGTGTCAGGTTGTGGGTTAACACTGTGTTTCTGTTTGTGTGGGTACACTGTCTGTGTGTGTCTGGGTGTGGGTCAACTGTCTGTGTCTAGGTATGGGTTCACTGTGTGTGTGTTTGTCTTGGTGTGGTTTTAATATGTATGTGTCTGGCTATGGGTTCAGTGTCAGTGTGTGCGTCTGTCTGCGTGTTGGCTAACTGTGTGTGTCTGTGTGTGGGTTGCCAGTGTGTGTCTGTGTGTGTGTGTGTGTGTGTGTGTGTGTGTGTGTGTGTGTGTGTCTGGGTGTGGGTTCACTGTGTGTGTGTCTGGGTGTGTGTTCACTGTGTGTGTGTGTGTCTGGGTGTGGACTAAGTGTGTGTGGCTGTCTGGGTGTGGATTAAGTGTGTGTGGCTGTCTGGGTGTGGATGAAGTGTGTGTGGCTGTCTGAGTGTGGATTAAGTGTGTGTGGATCTCTGCATGTGGATTAAGTGTGTTTGTCTGTCTGGGTGTGGATAAAGTGTGCATGTGTCTGTGTGTGGGTCAACTGTGTGTATGTGCTTGTGTGTTTGCGTGGGTTCACTTTGTGCGTGTGGGTTCAAAGTGTGTGTGTGTGTCTGGGTGTGGGTTCACTATGTGAGCATGTGTATCTGGGTTTGTGTTCACTGTGTGAGTGTATGTGTGTCTGGGTGTGGGTTCACTGTGTGTGGACTAAGTGTGTGTGGCTGTCTGGGTGTGGATTAAGTGTGTGTGGCTGTCTGGGTGTGGATGAAGTGTGTGTGGCTGTCTGAGTGTGGATTAAGTGTGTGTGAATCTCTGCATGTGGATTAAGTGTGTTTGTCTGTCTGGGTGTGGATAAAGTGTGCATGTGTCTGTGTGTGGGTCAACTGTGTGTATGTGCTTGTGTGTTTGCGTGGGTTCACTTTGTGCGTGTGGGTTCAAAGTGTGTGTGTGTGTCTGGGTGTGGGTTCACTATGTGAGCATGTGTATCTGGGTTTGTGTTCACTGTGTGAGTGTATGTGTGTCTGGGTGTGGGTTCACTGTTTGTGTGTGTATGTCTGGTTGTGGGTTTACTGTATGTGTCTGGGTGTGTGTTCACTGTGTGTGTGTGTCTGGATGTGAGTTCACTCTGTGTGTGTGTGTTTCTGTGTGTGGGTTCACCGAGTGTGTGTGTGTGCCTGGGTGTGGGTTCACTGTGTGTGTGTGTGTGTGTGTGTGTGTGTGTGTGTGTGTGTGTGTGTGTGTGTGTGTGTGTGTGTGTGTGTCTGGGTGTGTGTCTGGGTGTGGATTAAGTGTGTGTGGCTGTCTGGGTGAGGATTAAGTATGTGTGGCTGTCTGGGTGTGGATTAAGTGTGTCTGCGTGTCTGAGTGTGGATTAAGCGTGTGTGACTGTCTGGGTGTGGATTAAGTGAGTGTGTGTCTGGGTCTGGGTCAACTCTTTGTGTGGGATCACTTTGTGTGTGTGTGTTTCTGGGTGTGGATTCACTGTGTGTGTGTGTCTGGGTGCAGATTAAGTGTGTGTGCCTGTCTGGGTGTGGATTAAGTGTGTGTGTCTGTCTGCATGTGCATTAAGTGTGTGTGGCTGTCTGGGTGTCGATCAAGTGTGTGTGGCTGTCTGGGTGTGGATTAAGTGTGTGTAGCTATCTGGGTGTGGATTAATTGTGTGTTGCTGTCTGGGTGTGGATTAAGTGTGCGTGCCTGTCTGGATATGGATTAAGTGTGTGTGTCTGTCTGGGTGTGGATTAAGTCTGTGCGTGTCTGGGTCTTGGTCAACTTTGTGTGTGTGTTTGTGTGTCTCTTTGTGTAGGTTCACATTGTGTGTGTGTCTGGGTGTGGATTCACTGTCTGTGTGCGTGTCTGGGTGTGGCGCACTGTCTGTGTATGTGTCTGGGTGTGGAGTAAGTGTGTGTGTCTGTCTGGGTGTGTGTTCACAGCGTGTGCCTGCCTGGGTGTGGATTAAGTGTGTGTGCGTGTCTGGTTTCTGTTTCAACTCTGTGTTTGTGTGTGTGTGTGTGTGTGTGTGTGTGTGTGTGTGTGTTTGTGTATGTGTGTGTGTGTCTCTTTGTGTGGGTTCACTTTGTGTGTGTGTGTGTCTGGGTGTGGGTTCACCGTCTGTGTGGGTGTCCGCGTTTGGGTGCACTTTCTGTTTATGTGTCTGGTGTGGGTTCACTGTGCCTGTGTATCTGGCTGTGGGCTCACTGTGTCTGTGTGTCTGGCTGCGGGTTGACTGTGTCTGTGTATGGCTGTGGCTTCACTGTGTCTGTGTTTCTGGCTGTGGGTTCACTATGTCTGAGGGTAGGTTCACTGTGTCTGTGTGTCTAGCTTTGAGTTCACTGTGTCTGGCTGTGGATTCACTGTGTCTGGGTGTAGGTCCACTCTGTCTGAGCGTGGGTTGAATGTGTGAGTGTGTGTGTCTGGGCGTGCGTTTACTATGTGAGTTTTTGTGTCCGGGCATGCATTCAATGTGTGAGTGTATGTGTCTGGGTGTGGGTTCACTGTGTTTGTGTGTGTCTGTGTGTAGGTTCAGAGTGTGTGCGTGTTCTGTTTGTTGGTTCACTGTCTTTTTGTGTCTGGGTGTGGGTTCAACGTGTGTGTGTCCGGTTTTGGGTTCACTGTCTGGTTATATGTCTGGCTGTGGGTTCACTGTGTCTGTGTGCCTGGCTGTGGCTTCACTGTTACTGTGTTTCAGGCTGTGGTTTCACCGTGTCTGGCTATGGGTTCACCTTGTCTGGTTTTGGGTTCACTGTGCCTGAGTGTAGGTTCACATTGTCTGTGTGTCCGGCTATCAATTCACTGTCTCTGGCTGTGGTTTCACTGTGTCTGGGTTTGCGTTCACTGTGCGTGTGTGTGTGCGTGTGTGTGTGTGTGTGTGTGTGTGTGTGTGTGTGTTTGTGTGTGTGTGTGTGTGTGTGTGTGTGTGTGTGTGTTTGTGTGTGTGTGTATGTCTTGGTGTGGATTAAGTGTGTGTGTCTGTCTGGGTGTGGTTTAAGTGTGTGTGGTTGTCTGGGTGTGGATTAAGTGTGTGTGGCTGTCTGGGTGTGGATTAAGTGTGTGTGTGTGTGTGGGTGTGGATTAAGTGTTTGTGTATGTGGGTGTGGGTCAACTGTGTGCTTGTGTGTGTGTCTGTTTGTGTGGGTTCACTTTGTGTGTGTGTGGTTGTGTGTTCACTGTCTGTGTGTGTCTGGGTGTGTTTCACTGTCTGTGTGTGTGCCTGGGTGTGGATTCACTGTGTGTGTGTGTGTTTGGCTGTGGGTTCACTGTCAGTGTGTGTGTGTCCGGATGTGGGTTCACCGTCAGTGTGTGTGTGTCTGGCTGTGGGTTCGCTGTTTGTGTGTGTCTGGCTGTGGCTTCACTGTGTCTGGCTGTGGTTTCACGAGGTCTGGGTTTAGTTTCAATGTGGCTGAGTGTAGGTTCACATTTTCTGTGTCTCTGGCAATGAGTTCACTGTGTCTGTCTGAGGGTTTAATATGTCTCTGTTTGGGTTCACTTTGTGTGTGTGTGTGTGTGTGTGTGTGTGTGTGTGTGTGTGTGTGTGTGTGTGTGTGTGTGTGTGTGTGTGTGTGTGTCTGTGTGTCTGGGTGTGGATTAAGTGTGTGTGTGTTTCTACGAGTGTGTTCACTGTGTGTGTCTGTCTGGGTGTGGATTAAGTGTGTGTGGCTGTCTGGGTGTGGATTAAGTGTGGCTGTCTGGGTTTGGATTAAATGTGTATGGCTGTCTGGGTGTGTATTAAGTGTGCGTGTGTGCCTGCCTGGGTGTGGATTAAGTGTGTTTGCCAGCCTGGGTGTGGATTATGTGTGTGTGCCTGCCTGTGTGTGGATTAAGTGTGTGTGTGCCTGTCTGGATGTGGATTAAGTGTGTGCGTGTCTGGGTCTGTTTCAACTCTGTCTTTGTGTGTATGTGTGTGTGTGTGTGTGTATATATGTGTGTGTGTCTCTTTGTGTGGGTTCACTTTGTGTGTGTGTGTGTCTGGGTGTGGATTCACCATCTGCGTGTGTGTCCGGCTTTGGGTGCACTCTCTGTTTATGTGTCTGGTGTGGGTTCACTGTGTCTGTGTATCTGGCTGTGGGCTCACTGTGTCTGTGTGTCTGGCTGTGGGTTGACTGTGTCTGTGTGTCACGCTTTGGCTTCACCATGTCTGTGTATGGCTGTGGCTTCACTGTGTCTGTGTTTCTGGCTGAGTGTTCACTATGTCTGAGTGTAGGTTCACTGTGTCTGTGTGTCTAGCTTTGAGTTCACTGTGTCTGGCTGTGGATTCACTGTGTCTGGGTGTAGGTCCACTCGGTCTGGGCGAGGGTTGAATGTGTGAGTGTCTGTGTCTGGGCGTGGGTTTACTATGTGACTTTTTGTGTCCGGGCGTGCATTCAATGTGAGAGTGTATGTGTCTGGGTGTGGGTTCACTGTGTCTGGGTTTGGGGTCACTGTGTGTGTGTGTGTGTGTGTGTGTGTGTGTGTGTGTGTGTGTGTGTGTGTGTGTGTGTGTGTGTGTGTGTGTGTGTGTGTGTGTGTGTGTGTGTGTGTGTTTGTGTGTGTGTGTGTGTGTGTGTCATGGTGTAGATTAAGTGTGTGTGTCTGTCTGGGTGTGGTTTAAGTGTGTGTGGTTGTCTGGGTGTGGATTAAGTGTGTGTGGCTGTCTGGGTGTGAATTAAGTGTGTGTGGTTGTCTGGGTGTGGATTAAGTGTGTGTGGCTGTCTGGGTGTGGTTTAATTGTGTGTGGTTGTCTGGGTGTGGATTAAGTGTGTGTGGCTGTCTGGGTGTGAATTAAGTGTGTGTGGTTGTCTGGGTGTGGATTAAGTGTGTGTGGCTGTCTGGGTGTGGATTAAGTGTGTGTGCCTGTCTCGGTGTGGATTAAGTGTGTGTGCCAGCCTGGGTGCGGATTAAATGTATGTGCCTGTCTGTGTGCGGATTAAGTGTGTGCGCGTCTGGGTCTGGTTCAACTCTGTGTATGTGCGTGTGTGTTTGTGTGTGTGTGTGTGTGTGTGTGTGTGTGTGTGTGTGTGTGTGTGTGTGTGCATTTGTGTGGGTTCACTTTGTGTGTGTCTGTGTGTGTGTGTCTGGGTGTGGATTCACTGTGTGTGTGTGTCTGGGTGCGGATTAAATGTGTGTCTGTCTGGGTGTGGATTAAGTGTGTGTGTCTGTCTGCGTGTGCATTATGTGCGTGTGGCTGACTGGGTGTGGATCAAGTGTTTGTGGCTGTCTGGTAGTGGAATAAGTATGTGTGGCTGTCTGGGTGTGGATTAATTGTGTTTGGCTGTCTGGGAGTGGTTTACGTGTGTGTGTCTGTCTGTTGTGGATTAAGTCTGTGTGTGTTTGGGTCTTGGTCAACTGTGTGCGTGTGTTTGTGTGTCTCTTTGTGTGGGTTCACATTGTGCATGTGTCTGGGTGTTTGTTCACTGTCTATGTCTGTGTGTCTGGGTGTGGGTTCACTCTGTGTGTGTCCGGCCTTAGTTTCACTGTCTGTTTATGTGTCTGGCTGTGGGTTCACCGTGTCTTTGTGTCATGCTGTGGCTGCACTGTGTCTTTGTCTGCCTTTGCCTTCCCTGTGTCTGTGTTTCTGGCTGTGGGTTCACTGTGTCTGAGTGTAGGTTCGCTGCATCTGCGTGTCTGGCTGTGGGTTCACTGTGTCTGGGTGTAGGTCCACTGTCTGGGCGTGGGTTGAATGTGTGTGTCAGTGCGTGGGTTTACTGTGTGCGTTTGTGTGTCTGGGCGTGCGTTCACTGTGTTAGTGTAAGTGTCGGGGTGTGCGTTCACTGTTGTGGGGGTTTGTGGGTTAACACTGTGTGTCTGTTTGTGTGGGTTCACTGTGTGTGTGTTTTTGGCTGTGGGTCAACTTTGTGTGCTTACGTGTGGGTACACTGTGTGAGTTTGTCTGTCTTGGTGTGGGTTAACTGTGTATGTGTGTGTCTGGGTGTGGGTTCATTGTGTGTTTTTTGTCCCTGGCTGTAGTTTAACTGGGTGTGTGTGTAGGTGTTTGGGTTTGCGTTCAATTTGTGAGTGTGTGTGTTTCTGGGTGTGTGTGTCTGTGTGTGGGTTCACTGTGTGTGTACCTGGGTGTGGGTACACTGGATGTGTGCCTGGCTCTGTGTTCATTGTGTCTGGGTGTGGGTTCCCTGTGTCTGGTTTTGCTTTCACTGTGTCCGAGTGTAGGTTCACTGTGTCTGTGTGTCTGGCTATGATTTCACTGTGTCTGCCTGTAGGTTCACTGCGTCTGGCTGTGGGTTCACTGCGTCTGGGTTTGGGTTCACTACGTGTGTGTGAGTGTG